>NW_024055676.1:496876-796876 GCF_902713615.1 Scyliorhinus canicula
TCAAGGAACCCGACGTGGGTCGGCTTTGGAACTCCATGGACGGAGCGTAGAACGTGGGATGAGCCGGACTAATCGCACGTAGCTCAGCGGGTAGCACAGTTGCTGCACAGGGCAATAAACCCTGCCTTCTCCTGTCTCAGGTTCGATTCCCTCTTGGGTCACTGTCTGTGCGGAGTCTGCACCTTCTCCCCGGTGTCTGCGTGGGTTCCCTCTGGGCGCCCCGGTTTCCTCCCACAAGTCCCGAAAGACGTGCTGTTAAGGTGAATTGGACATTCTGAATTCTCCCTCTGTGTACCCGAACAGGCACCGGAATGTGGCAACTAGGGGCTTTTCACAGTAACTTCATTGCGGTGTTAATGTGAGCCTACTTGTGACACTAATAAAGATCATTAGATCATTATTAGATAATGAAGGCAGAGATGAAGGCTTCAGCAGGAGATTAGCTGAGACAGGGACCAGGCCGGCGGCCGTTATGAGAGATGGGGTGAGCGAAGGTTATGGCAGGAGCTGGGGGAATTATTCTTTTCTGCAAAGATTCAGTTTGAAGCTATGAGCTATCGTTGTGCGGCCGTTCAATTTGACATGTATCGGTGAGCACCCACGCGCTCGACCCTTGTGACTGCCCGGAGAGGGGGTGGAATTTACCAAGAAGGTGCCCGGACTGGGAGAGTTTCAGCCGTGGGGAGAGGCTGCGGGGAATGTTTTCTTTGGAAGAGAAGAGGCCCGAGGGGAGATTTCATCAAAGTTTATAAAATGATGAGGGGTAGAGATAGGGTGGAGAGTGTGATGATAGAATCCAATACCAGGGTCCGATGCTTGAACAAAGGGGACTACGATAGAATGAGGAAGGACCTCGCTAAAGTAGACTGGAAACAAATATTTTATGGTCGGACAGTTGAGGAGCAGTGGAGTAATTTCAAAGAAATCTTTCATAGTGCTCAACAAAAGTATATTCCACTGAGAAGGAAGAATTGTAAGAAAAGAGGTAATCGACCATAGGTCTAAGGAGATACATGAGGCTGTCAAATTGAAAGAGAAGGCTTACAAAGTGGCCAAGATCAGCGGGAAACTAGAAGATTGGGAAAACTTTAAAGGTCAGCAGAAATCCACGAAAAAAGCCATAAAGAAAAGTAAGATAGAACACGGAAAAAAACTGGCACAGAATATAAGGATAGATAGCAAAAGTTTTTATAATTAAATAAAACTAAAAAGAGTGGCTAAAGCAAACATTGGTCCATTAGAGGATGAGAGTGGTCATTTAGTTATGGGATATAATGAAATGGCGGAGGCATTGAACAAATATTTGTATCGGTCTTCACAGTGGAGGACACTAATGACATGCCAGCAATTGACCGAGAGAAGAAGGTAGGTGAGGACCTGGAAACCATTACTATCACGAAAGAGCAAGTGTTGGGCAAGCTAATGGAGCTCAGGATAGATAAGTCTCCTGGCCCTGATTGGATGCATCCCAGGGTACTGAAAGAGATGGCTGGAGCAATAGCAGATGCACTGGCAGTAATTTTCCAAAATTTGCTGAACACTGGGGCAGTCCCAGAGGAGTGGAAAACAGCAAATGTGACGCCACTGTTTAAAAAGGGAAGTAGACAAAAGATGGGGAATTATAGACCGGTTAGCTGAACCTCTGTCGTGGGGCAGATGCATGAGTCTATTATCAAGAAAGAGATAGGAGGGTACCTCGATAGAAATTGTCCCATTGGACGGACAGCATGGATTCATGAAGGGCAGGTCATGCTTGACGAATCTCTTGGAATTCTATGAAGACATTTCGAGCAAGGTAGACAAAGGGGACCCAGTGGATGTGGTGAAGCTAGATTTCCAAAAGGCCTTTGACAAGGTACCGCACAAGAGGCTGCTGCATAACTTAAGGCTGCATGGTGTTAAGGGTAGAGTACTAGCATGTATAGAGGATTGGCTGTCTAACAGGAAACCTAGAGTGGGAATAAATGAGTGCTATTCTGGCTGGCAATCAGTGACGAGTGGTGTGCCTCAGGGATCGGTGTTGGGACCACAATTATTTACAATTTGTATAGACGATTTGGAGTTGGGAACTACAGGTAAGGTATCCACGTTTGCAGATGACACAAAGGTGTGTGGCAGAGCAAAGTGTACTGAGCACTGTAAAACCTTACAGAGGAATATTGACACATTGAGTGAGTGGGCAAAGGTCTGGCAGATGGAGTATAATGTCATTAAGTGTGAAGTCATGCATTTTGGTAGGAGTAACAATAGAACAGATTATTACTTAAATGGTAAAAAGTTGCAGCTGCTATGCAGAGGGACCTGGGTGTACTTGTGCATGAGTCACAGAAGGTTGGTCTGCAGGTGCAACAAGTAATTAGGAAGGCAAATGGAGTTTTGTCCTTCATTGCGAAGGGGATTGAGTTTAAAAGTAGAGAGGTCATGTTGCAGTTATACAAGGTGCTGGTGAGGCCACACCGGGAGTACTGTGTGCAGTTTTGGTCTCCACACTTGAGAAAGCATGTGGTAGCACTAGAGGGGGGCAAGAGGAGGTTCACTAGGCTGATTCCGGAGTTGAGGGGTTTATCGTATGAGGAGAGGTTGAGTAGGTTGGGATTATATTCACTGGAATTCAGAAGGTTGAGGGGGGATCTAATAGAAACATATAAAAGATAGAAGTAGAAAGGATGTTTCCACTGGTAGGTGAAAGTAGGACAAGAGGGCATAGCCTCAAGATTAGGGGGAGCAGATTTAGGACTGAATCAAGGAAGAACTTCTTCACTCAGAGGGTGGTTAAAGTATGGAATTCCCTACCGAAAGGAGCAGTAGCCGCTACTTCATTGAATATTTAAAGATAGGGTAGATGTTTTTTGAAAAATAAAGGAATTACGGGATATGGCAAGAATGCGGGTAAGTGGTTCTGAGACCAGGAAAAGATTAGCCGTGATCTTATAGAATGGCGGAGCTCGAAGGGCCGGACGGTCTACTTCTGCTCCTAGTTCTTATGTAAGGAGCTCTTTCCAAGAGCCGGTGCAGATTCGATGGGCCGAATGGCCTCCTGCACTGTAAATTCTATAATCAGACCTGCCTGTTGTATATTTATATATATCCTCACTGTGTAGGTGTGTTTGGGGGGGGGGGGGGGGGGAGAATAAATGCTGTGGCCAAAAGGAAAACAAAACGGCCGACAGTTGGCGAACCTCCCCTTTAAGGCGGCGGGGGCCAGAGGAACCTCCCCTTTAAATGGGAGAGATGGTCCCGTGACGGGAAATCAAAGAGCTTTGCGAGTCAGTGACAAGAGGAGGGAATTCACGAGTGGGCGGGGCCCCACAACCTTTCTACCTTTTTGATCTCTGAACGGCGACGACGGAGCGCCTCCCCCTCGCCGACCGGCGCCGCCTTACTGGGGCCACTGCCATGTCCGCGCATGCGCCCGAAGGGGCGTGGCTGAGGGAGGGGCCCTCCGCCTATTGTGACATCGCCCGGACCCGACCCCTTCTTGCCACGCCACCGGGCCCAGCCGTTGACTTTTAAAAGGGACGCGAGCGTCCCCCATCAACCGCCCACACGAACACGCGCACCGAGCATGCGCCGAACCCGGTGGTGCCGGCCAGCGCGCACCGAGCAGACGCCGGTCCCGGCCAGCGCGCACCGAGCATGCGCCTACCCCACCGGACCCGGGCGGGTGCCGGCACTCGCGCATGCTCCCTCCATGCCGGCGATGCCCCGCTCAGTCGAACAGCCCATCCACACAAACAGACACTTTTTGAAGGAAATTCGACACTCGAGGAAACAGAGAGGGAAAGGGAAAAGGGGTGGGGATGATTCTGGATACACGGCCAAAGGGGGGGGGGGGGGGGGGACAGGGCGCGATTTTAACCCAGTCAGGCGGGTTTCCCGCTGAGGACGGGTTTCCCGCCCCGCCTAATTTACTGTGCTGCTTTAATATTGACGTTAGGGCTCAAAGTGGGTCAATCTGCTGCTGGGTGAGCCGGAGCGTCACGGCGGCGACGGGAGGCCAGTCGGCCCCTCGTGCCCGTGCCGGCCCTTTGACGGATCGATTTGGATTTATTGTCGCCGGTACCGAGTGCGGTGAAAAGTATTGTTCCGCATGCAGTCTCGCGCATGCGCAGATCAGTAACCTCCCCGAAGGCAACTGCGTCCTCCCCGGAGAAGATCAAATGGCGACACGGGTGTTCGACAACACGACGAGGGGAGGGGGTGAGGTTGGTGGTGGTGTCGCTGGATGGCGGACGGGCCCCCCCCCCGGTTCGAAGCCCCGCACCCCACCTCAGGCACATTCTTCGAGTTCAATCTGGAATGAAAAGACCACAGAGCCGTCGCCGACTGTTGTTGAATAAAGGTTGGCACGGTAGCACAGTGGGTTAGCACTGTTGCTTCATAGCTCCAGGGTCCCAGGTTGGGTTCCCCGCTGGGTTACTGTCTGTGCGGAGTCTGCACGTTCTCCCCATGTCTGCATGGGTTTCCTCCGGGTTCTCCGGTTTCCTCCCACAGTCCAAAGATGTGCAGGTTAGGTGGATTGGCTATGATAAATTGCCCTCAGTGTCCAAAAGGTTAGATGGGGTTATTGGGTTACAGGGATAGGGTGGAAGTGAGGGCTTTAAGTGGGTTGGTGCAGACTCAATGGGCCGAATGGCCTCCTTCTGCACTGTATGTTCTATGTTCTAGAACGTTTTCTAAACCGACCTGGTTCACCGACGTCCCCTTTGGGGGGGAAGCAGATATCTTGCCGTCCTTACTCGCGTCTGGGCCACATGTCCCTCCAGATTCGCTCTCAAATGGCCCAGCAAGCCACTCAAGTCGGTGATTACGGGGGCGCAGTGAACACAGACCTTGCCAGCGATGAATAAAACCAAAATCATAGAACGGTACAGCACAGGTAGGCCACTCGGCCCATCAAATCAGTGCCAGTTCTTTCGGCGGGTGATCCGCGTGGCCCCACGCCACCCACTCTTTCCTCGGGACGCCTGATTTTTTTTCCCTCTTCTTCTTTAAGCATTTACCCAACTTCCTTTAATTTGTTTCTCGATTTTTTTAAGGGGCAGATCTGCTCCCTAAACGAGGGAAGGGGCCGGCGAGGGACCCGGCTGCTTTTGAAGTAATGGCCAGGATACGCCATTGACAGGGTCTCTCATCTCTCCCCACCCCCAATTTGGGTGGGGAACACGGCCCCCGCGACTCCTGAGCCCTTCCTCCCCGCAGCCAGTTCACCCTCGAATCAACTTTATGTGGCTGCTGATGGTATCTCCACCCAACCCTCGCTAATCCATCTTGTGTCCCACCCCACCCCCCTCAAGCCCCTTCCTCCATGTCTCGTCCGAGATCTAAGTCTGTTACTTTCCAGGCTTCCTCCAGACAAGGCCTACCCTTCCGATGACTTCAAAATGGAGGCTGGGCGAGAAACTGGCCAATGTTTACTGGGGCAAGGGCCCCGGGGCCTTTGAACAGGGGTGCAGGTGGCAGGGTCTCACTGGAACCTCTGCAGTGAGTGGGGGTGGATCAGGCGCTTTCGTGGGCCACAGAAAGGGCAGCTGGATGAGTGGCACAGGGGACAGCACCGCTGCCTCACGGCGCCAGGGACCCGGGTTCCATTACCGTCGCAGGTCACTGTCTGTGCCGGAGTCTGCACGTTCTCCCCCTGTCTCTGTGTGGGTTTCCCCGGGTGCTCCAGTTTCACCCACGCGAACGATGTGCAGATTAATAATAATAATCGCTTATTGTCACAAGCCGGCTTCAAATGAAGTTACGTGAAAAGCCCTAGTCGCCACATTCCGGCGCCCGTTCGGGGAGGCGGTAAGGGAATTGAACCCGCGCCGCTGGCCTTGTTCTGTATTGCAAGCCAGCTGTTTTTGCCCACTGTGCTAAACCAGCCCCTGATGTTAGGTGGATCGGCTGTGATAAATTGCCCCCTTAAGTGTCCAAAAGATTAGGTTGGGTTACGGGAATAGGGCGGGGGGTGTGGGCCAAGACAGGGGCGCTCTTTCAGAGGGTGGGTGCAACACTGATGGCCCAATGGCTGCGCTGCAGGATTCCGTGATGTCGATGCACCCCACCGGGGAAGCAGATATGCTGATGGGCGGGGGGGGAGGCAGTTGTGCGTGGGCGGGGGGGGGGCGGTGTGAGTGGGCCTGGGTGGGGGGGGTGTGAGTGGGGGGGGCGGTGTGAGGTGGGGCGGGGGGGTGATTGGTGGGGCGGTGTGAAAGGAGGCCCGTGTGGGGTAGAAGACGCCGGCACAGCGGATGGGCTGTGTCTGGGCTGTCACGATCGCCGTAACCCCAGCTGAAATCCTCCGCACAATCCCCTCCCGCCTCACCGCCCCCACCCAGTTCCAGCAGGCACCCAATTCCGGCGCACAGAGGTGGCATTGTCCCTGATGTTGGTGGGATCTTGTCTCCATTGAAAAGCATTCTCTGGGCGTCACGCAAATCGCAGGGATCTGTGCTGGGGGCCCCTATTGTTGTGTCATTTATATAAATGGCATAGGTGACTATGTGGGGGGGGGGGGGGGGGGGTAGGATCAGTAAGTTTGCAGATGGCACAAAGATTGGCCGGGTGGTTAACAGTGAGGTTGAGGGTCTTGGGTGGCAGGAGGATGGAGACGGGATGGTCAAACTGGGCAGATAATGGAATTTAACACTGAAAAGTGCGACGCGATGCACTTTGGAAGGGAGTAATGTGACCCGGGAAGGTTTCAAACGAATGGCCTGATACTGGGAACGTCCGAGGAGCAAAGTGACCTCGGGGCGTGTTTTATCCAAAGATATCTGAAGGCAGGAGGGCAGGGTTAATAGGCTGGTGAAAAAGGCACATGGGACACTCGCCTTTATCAATCGAGACATCGCTAACAAAGCAGGGGAGGCCATGTTGGAGTTGTATCGAACTTGGTGAGGCCACAGCTGGAATACTGTGTGCAGTTTTGGTCTCCCACACTTGAGAAAGGATGTGCTAGCACTAGAGGGGGTGCAGAGGAGGTTCACTAGGCTGATTCCGGAGCTGAGGGGGTTATCGTATGAGGAGACGTTGAGTAGTTGGGATTATATTCACTGGAATTCAGAAGGTTGAGGGGGATCTAATAGAAACATATAAAATTTGAAGGGAATGGATAAGATAGAAGTAGAACGGATGTTTCCACTGGTAGGTGAAGTAGGACAAGCCGGCATAGCCTCAAGATTAGGGGGAGCAGATTTAGGACTGCATCAAGGAGGAACTTCTTCACTCAGAGGGTGGTTTAAAGTATGGAATTCCCTACCGAAAGGAGTAGTAGCCGCTACTTCATTGAATATATTGAAAGATAGGGTAGATTTTTTTGAAAAATAAAGGAATTACGGGATATGGCGAGAATGCGGGTAAGTGGTTCTGAGACCAGGAAAAGATCAGCCGTGATCTTATAGAATGGCGGAGCTCGAAGGCCGGACGGTCTACTTCTGCTCCTAGTTCTTATGTAGGGAGCTCTTTCCAAGAGCCGGTGCAGACTCGATGGGCCAAATGGTCTCCTGCACTGTAAATTCTATAATCAGACCTGCCTGTTGTATATTTATATATATCCTCACTGTGTAGGTGTGTTTGGGGGGTGGGGGGGAGAATAAATGCTGTGGCCAAAAGGAAAACAAAACGGCCGACAGTTGGCGAACCTCCCCTTTAAGGCGGCGGGGGCCAGAGGAACCTCCCCTTTAAATGGGAGAGATGGTCCCGTGACGGGGAATCAAAGAGCTTTGCGAGTCAGTGACAAGAGGAGGGAATTCACGAGTGGGCGGGGCCCCACAACGTTTCTACCTTTTTGATCTCTGAACGGCGACGACGGAGCTCCTCCCCCTCGCCGACCAGCGCCGCCTTCCTCGGGCCACTGCCATGTCCGCGCATGCGTCCGAGGGCGCGGGACTGAGGGAGGGGACTCCGCCGATTGTGACATTGCCCGGACCCGCCCCCTTCTTGCGACGCCACCGGGCCCAGCCGTTGACTTTTGAAAGGGACGCGAGCGTCCCCCACCAACCCTCCACACGAACGCGCGCACCGAGCATGCGCCGGTACCGGTGGTGACGGCAAGCGCGCGCCGAGCATGCGCCTCTCCCACCGGACCCGGGCGGGTGCCGGGACTTGCGCATGCGCCCTCCATGCCGGCGATGCCCCGCTCAGTGGAACAGCCCCTCCGCACAAACAGACACTTTTGATGAAAATTCGACACTCGAGGAAACAGAGAGGGAAAGGGAAAAGGGGTGGGGATGATTCTGGCTACACGGCCAAAGGGTGGGGGTGGGGGTGGGGGAATGGGGCGCGATTTTTAACCCAGTCACGCGGTTTCCCGCTGGGGACGGGTTTCCCGCCCCGCCTGATTCACTGTGCTGCTTTAATATTGACGTTAGGCCTCAAAGTTGGTCAACCTGCTGCTGGGTGAGCCGGAGCGTCACGGCGGCGACGGGAGGCCAGTCGGCCCCTCGTGCCCGTGCCGGCCCTTTGACGGATCGATTTGGATTTATTGTCGCCGGTACCGGAGGTGCGGTGAAAAGTATTGTTCCGCGTGCAGTCCGGGCAGATCGTTCCGGACGTAGAATCAGACGAGGAATACAGATTCCCGTCTCCACCCCCTGCCCCAAAGTTGAAATGCTGGCAGCTCATTCTGTAGGATCACAAGCTCAGAATAACCACTTGTTAATGTGGCAATGTGTTAATGTGTTAATGTGTTCCCGTACCAGCCTCCCCGGACAGGCGCCGGAATGTGGCGACTAGGGGCTTTTCGCAGTAACTTCATTGAAGCCTACTCGTGACAATAAGCGCTTTTCATTTTCATTTCATGTACTAGAGGGCAATCAGTGACTAGGACTGAACCCAAACACATTCATACTGGTGAGAGTCTGTTCACCTGCTCTGTGTGAGAAGAGATTCAGTTTGTCAACTCACTAACTGACCCGCCAATGCACAAGTGACTGCAAGAATTCGATTCTGCTGTCATTGCTGCTGATAATGCGGCATGCTTGCCTTCATCAGCTGGGGCATTGAGTATAGAAGTTGGGAAATCATGTTGCAGCTATATAAAATCTTGGTTAGCCCACATTTGGATTGCGTGCAGTTCTGGTCACCATATTATCAGAAGAACGTGGAATCTTTGGAGAGAGTGCAAAGCAGGTTCACCAGAATGTTGCCTGATCTCGAGGAGAGGTTGAATAAACTAGGTTTGTTTTCACTGGAAAGATGGAGGTTGAGGAGGGACCTGATGGAGGCCTACAAAATCATGAAAGGGATAGACAGGATGGATAGGCGGAGGTTTTTTCCAAAGGTTGTTTTTGAAAACACACCATTATTCTTAGAATTCCCCCGATACCAAAAAGGGCCGACGTTCTAAATGGTGAACAGAGATTCTCACTCCCTGACTCCGATGCAGGCTTCAGTGGGTGCTATTCAGGTCAAACTATATGTTCAAGTTATCCCCCGGTATAACCCATACCTTCACCGAAGATTTTATCTACTTACCACTTAGTAGCAGCGATGTCCTGGGTCCTGCATTGTTAAGTAAGTAAAGTAGACTTTAGGAATAACCACTATTTCAGGTTCAATTAAGTTATTTGATTATATATATTTTTTCTTTTAAAAGCTGCAAACACTTCCTTTACAGAAAGGTAAAAACATCTTGCTTCTGGATCCTTCTGGTTGGCTGAAGGGACCTTCAGGCCCACCTTCACAATCAATCTTCTTTAAAGTCTGGACTTCATGAGATGTATTCGCTGGTTAGCTCCTTGCTGTGTCTTGTCGATCCCATGTACTGAGCTATAAGAGCTGGCTCTGCTTGCTATCTCTCAGCTGACTCTGACTCCTGTTAAATTCTAGTCTTCCTTAGATGTATAGCTGTTTACACTCGTCTGCTTGTCTCATCTTTCCCATGACCGAGCTGTGAAAGCTGAATCTGCTTCTCTTGTTCCTTCTCTCTCTGAGTTGTGATGCTGCTTCTGCTCTGGTCTCTGGGTTTATATTCTCTTTCTAACAGTTAAGTTTTTATGAACTTATTGTAAATTAACTTATTTCACTTTGATTGTAAAAAGTATCTTTGATCTAAACATTCTAATACAACTAAGTATTCATTTTGGGCATGACCTCACCTCTCAGATCTGATTAAATTGTCCTTTGTGATGTTCAAAATGCTTTTGGTTTCAAAAGTTTAATTTTCCACTTGTCCCCAGCTCATAACTTTACATTTGATTTGACTTTAAATTATGTTTCTCGTAGACTGATAGTCTCCAATGTTCTTTCAATTTACTTGATGTTAGTAGAATTTCACACCTAGAATTGACACTGTCTGTGCGGAGTCTGCACGTTCTCCCCGTGTGTGTGTGGGTTTTCTCTGGGTGCTCTGGCTTCCTCCCCTAGTCTAAAGATGTGCAAGTTAGGTGGATTGGACATGATAAATTGCCCTTAGTGTTGGGTGGGGTTACTGGGTTATGGGGATAGGGTAGAGGTGTTAACCTTGGGTGCGGTGCTCTTTCCAGGAGCCGGTGCAGACTCGATGGGCCAAATGGCCTCCTTCTGCACTGTAAATTCTATGTAACACTATGTGACACCAAATTCAACCTAACCTAATCCTTTCATTTCCAGTTGTTTACTAAGAGGGTTAATTTCAATGAAGGTGTGAACCATTGTTTTTAAACTTAATACAAGAATCCTGTGTGTTTGCTGAGCCTGCTTGAGAGAAAGAATTTGCATTTTATAAACCTGCTCTTTGTAGCTGCTATTAACCCTTCGTGGGATCTTTCCCTGTATCCTCTCATGTTTCTCTCAGACCAGATATTGCCAGACTTCCATGTTTCAAATGACACATTTTTCTGTATTTTCAATAACAGGGTGCAGTGTCAATTACAAATGGGGCACAGGCTCCAGGTGAGAGGGGGAAAGTTTAAGGGAGATGTGCGGGCTAAGCTTTTTACGCAGAGTGGTGAGTGCCTGGAACGTGTTATCAGAGGATTTGGTGGAAGCAGGCACATTAACAACATTTAAGAGGCTTCTGGATGGGTACAGGAATAGGGAGGAAATAGAGGACCGAGTCAGGGCAGAAGATTTTTAGTTAGGGCATCATGATCAGCACAGGCTTGGCGGCCGAAGGGCTTGATCCTGTGCCGTGTTTTTCTTTGTAATCCCATCTAGGACTGAATCATTTTCATTCTGACAGTTCATAAGAACATAAGAACTAGGAGCAGGAGTAGGCCATCTGGCCCCTCGAGCCTGCTCCGCCATTCAATTAGATCATGGCTGATCTTTTGTGGACTCAGCTCCACTTTCTGGCCCGAACACCATAACACTTAATCCCTTTATTCTTCAAAAAACTATCTATCTTTACCTTAAAAACATGTAATGAAGGAGCCTCAACTGCTTCACCGGGCAAGGAATTCCATAGATTCACAACCCTTTGGGTGAAGAAGTTCCTCCTAAACTCTGTTCTAAATCTACTTCCCCTTATTTTGAGGCTATGCCCCCTAGTTCTGCTGTCACCCGCCAGTGGAAACAACCTGCCCGCATCTATCCTATCTATTCCCTTCATAATTTTAAATGTTTCTATAAGATCCCCCCTCATCCTTCTAAATTCCAACGAGTACAGTCCCAGTCTACTCAACCTCTCCTCATAATCCAACCCCTTCAACTCTGGGATTAACCTAGTGAATCTCCTGTGCACACTTCAGCGCCAGTACGTCCTTTCTCAAGTAAGGAGACCAAAACTGAACACAATACTCCAGGTGTGGCCGCACTAACACCTTATACAATTGCAACATAACCTCCCTAGTCTTAAACTCCATCCCTCTAGCAATGAAGGACAAAATTCCATTTGCCTTCTTAATCACCTGTTGCACTTGTAAACCAACCTTCTGTGACTCATGCACTAGCACACCCAAGTCTCCTTTGCTTCTGTTGATAATCCCCATAATGGTTTTGAACCTCGTGTCTTTCCTACCTGATGGTTTAGCATCAACTATCTGGAGCACAGAAAGGATAATCTGGGGAGGATCATACAGCAATAACAGAGCTTCAGCCTGGACAGTTCTTCACGGTCACACAGAGAGACGAACGTGCACTTTGGTCTTTCTCATCTCTCTTCACTAACAGTGTGCGGTAACTGAAAGTAAATGTTTCCCGGCTTCTCTCTCTTTCCCAGCTCTTCGACATGGAACTGAAGACTGTTTTACAACTGTGCTCAGAGCCAGGAAGAAGAACAGAAAATGTCAGAAACAGGCTGTCAAATCAGGAGATTGGTGGACAACTGATTTGGTCCAGATGGAAAATAAAACGGCGAAAGATAAATTGGGAACAAGGTTCTTGCCCCGTAATTTGTTACAGAACTCGCTGCTCCCTTAATCCTCTGACCTCTGAGTTCTCTTCCTGTTGGCTTCCAGGACAATCGATCAACACTCGCTAACATTACACTGTCAGATAAAGTTCAGGGTCTTGGAGGATGAAACAAAATGAGGCCATGACTTATAACATTTTATTTTTCAATGACACATGATGTTTCTCTCTATGAATGGGTGAATCCACGAAAGCTCCGCCCCCTAGAGCCTGCTTCCCGGAGCATGCGCGGCTGCAGGAAGCTGAGACGATCATTAGCGCAGCCTCAGGAGCAGCGAATATAAACAAATAGGGAGCTCTAATGGCGGGGATTTTACCCAGCCTTCCCTGCGGTCGGAATGCCCTCCATCAGCTGGAGATCTGAACGCATGCGCGATTCCTCCAGTGTTCCGAGCTTGCGCAGGCTGAATGATAGTGAAGGTGAGACGCCGGTTTGTCGCTCGGCAACCGGTAAGAGGCGGTAGCAGCGGCGGGAGGGGGTTTAGCGATTGTGTGGGTGAGAAGAGAGTTCATTAACACCCGGTGCAGACCGCAAACCCCCAACAACCTGCAGCTCCCGCGTTTGTAGCGTTGGTGCTTTCCCCGGGAACAGGCCCAGATTAACGGCCGCCATCTTTTTCCAGCGGGGAGCAGAGCGCACGCATCTTTGTGACGTAACAATGAAGGGCAGGACGCTGGGTAGTGGAGGGTCAGAGGGAGCAGCACAGGGACATCAGCTGGTTCAGAAGGCAGATGGGACACTTGTCTTTATTAGCAGAGATGAGGAGATGCGGACGTTGGACTGGGGAGGGCACAGTAAAAAGTCTTACAACAACAGGTTTGTTTCGAATCACTAGCTTTCGGAGCACTGCTCCTTCCCCAGGTGATTCCCGAGTCGCCAAAGCATATAATATAAGAGCAGGGAGGTTCTGATCGATCTGTTTGAAACACTTGTTCGGTCACAGCTGGAATATTGTGTGCAGTTCTGGTTGCCACACTATAGGAAGATGTGATTGTACCAGAAAGGGTACAGAGATTCACTAGTATGTTGCCTGAACTGGAATGTTTCAGTTATGAAGAGAGTCTGACTAAATTGGGGTTGTTTTCCCCAGAGGAGAGAAAGCTGAGTGGGGCATAATCGAGGTGTACAATATTTATGAGGGACATAGATAGGGAAGTGCTTGTCCCCATAGTAGAGAGATCAATATCCAGGGGATGTAGATTTAAGTTAGGGGATTTGAGGAAATGTTTTTTAACCCACAGGCTGGTGGGAATCTGGAACCCACTACCTGAAAGGGTGCTCGAGGCAGGAACACCCACAACATTTAAGAATCGTTTAGCTGAGCACTTGATAGAGTGGATGTGGAGAGGATGTTTCCACTTGTAGGAAAAACTAGAACCAAAGGGCACAATCTCAGACCAAAGAGACAATCCTTTAAAATAGAGATAAGGAGGAATTTCTTCTGCCAGACGGTGGTGAATCTGTGGAACCCTTTACCGCAAAAGGCTGTGTAGGCCAAATCACTGAGTGTCTTTAAGACAGAGATAGATAGGTTCTTGATTAATAAGGGGATCTTGGGTTATGCGGAGAAGGCAGGAGAGTGGGGATGAGAAAAATATCAGCCATGATTGAATGGCGGAGCAGACTTGATGGGTCGAGTATCCTAATCCTGCTCCTATGGCATGTGGTCTTGATATGGAATAGCATGCATGACTTTGGACCAAGTCCTAAAACTGGCATTAGTATAGATGGGTGTTTGATGGTCAGCACAGACACAATGGGCGTCTTTTTGTGTAAAACTCTATGATTTCAGCGCAGGAAGGAACAAAAACTGCAGGATGGGGATTTAAAACTTCGGTGCAACCAGTGAGGGAGAAATGGTCAATAGAAACTAGAATTGTTTCTGAATTTCTGTCTGTACTGACAGTGATAATTTTTGTGAAATCTTGATTTGTCTCAGAACTAAAAGGATTCTAACTTCAGGGTGACTGTCTCCTTCTGTGCTGTGACTTTGTCTCATTCTATTCTTTTATAACAGGATCTGGAAGCACTCATGGAAAGAATCCAGTATACTGACTGGAAAGAGGTTTCTCTGGTTGCAAAGCCTGACAGTGGAGAGAAAACGAACACGTGTTGTGTGTGTGGACAAAGTTTCAGCTGATCATCCAACCTGGAGAGACACCAGGACATCGGCACCATGGAGAAACCGTGGAAATGTGGGGAATGTAGGAAGGGATTTAATTATCCATCCCGACTGGAAATCCATCTTCGCCGTCACGCTGGGGCTGGCATAATGGAGAAACTCTGGAAGTGAGAGGACTGTGGGAAGGGATTCAATTATCCTTCCCTGCTGGAAATTCACCGACGCAGTCACATGGGAGAGACACCCTGAAAATGTGAGGACTGTGGGAAGGGATTCAATTATCCATCCCTGTTGGAACTTCACCGACGCAGTCACATGGGAGAGACACCCTGGAAATTTGAGGAATGTAGGAAAGGATTCAATTATCCATCCTTGTTGGGAAACCATCGACGCAGTCACACGGGAGAGAGACCCTGGAAATGTGAAGAATGTGGGAAAGGATTCAATTATGCCTGCTTGTTGGAAAACCATTGACAGTCCTACTGGGGAGACAATATGGAAATGTGAGAAATGTGGGAAAGGATTCAATTATCTATCCCTGCTGGAATACCATCACTGCAGCCACCCTGGGGGAGGGACCATGCAGAAACTGTACAAATGTGAGGACTGTGGCAAAGGATTTAATTTCATATATCTGCTGGAAATCCATCGATGCAATCACACTCGGGAGAAGCCATTCACCTGTTCTGTGTGTGGGAAGGGAATTATGAAGTCAACCACTCTGCTGAGACACCAGTGAAATCACACTGAGGAGAAGGTCTTCAGCTGTACTGACTGTGGAAAGAGTTTCAGGCAGTTAACCGACCTCACTGAACACCAGCGGGTTCACACCGGGGAGAGGCCATTCAGCTGCCTCGTGCGTGGGAAGCGATTCACTCAGTCCTCCACCCTGCTGGTACACCAACGCACTCGCACTGGGAAGAAACCATTCAGCTGCTCTTACTGTGGGAAGAGGTTCGGGCAGTCTTCTGACCTCACTAGACACCAGCGAATTCACACTGGAGAGACACCATTCATCTGCTCCGTATGTGGGAAGAGATTCACTCATTCATCTGGCCTCTGGTCACACCGGCAAATTCACACCGAGGAGAAGCCATTCAGCTGCACTATCTGTGGAAAGAGCTTCAGACATTCTTCTGTCCTCACTGCACATCAGCGCACTCACACTGGGGAGAGACCATTCATCTGCTCCCAGTGTGGGAAAGGATTCACTCAATGCTCTCATCTGCTAACACACCAGAGAGTTCACACTGGGGAACCTGCTCTGTGAGTGGGAAGGGATTCACTCAGTCACAACACCTACTGTCACCTCAGCAAGTTCACAAGCGACAGCAGTTGTTGAATTCTGCTGTAACTGCTGCTGTTAATTACGTCAAGAATTGGTCATCTGAGAATATTTGGTTTGTTTCTGCTGATATTAAGAATAATTGGCTTGAGTTGAATATTCTGGAGAAGCCACTGATTTTGAGGACCACAGTCTCCCTTTTAAAAAACGTCATCTATGAATTTTCTGCTTAATTCAAGAACCCATGACAGATACTCCATTCTAATACAATTATGGGGCTGGATTCTCCGCAGGTGGGATGTTCCCTTTTTGCCGGCGCCGGGGGGTTTCCTGACGTCGTGGGGCTGCCCCACAATGGAAACCCCATTGACCGGCCAGCGTAACAGAGCATCCAGCTGGCGTGCTGAAACAGAAATGTGGCACGGCGGGATGGAGAATCCAGCACATGAACCTTTACTGCAATCTGAAATTGATCTTGGGTAAAAATCTACAATTCAGTTTCTGAAAGGTTCCACTGATTAACATCTCCAGTTAGAAAGTGCTGATTAATCCTAGCTGAGAATTCTTACTGATTTGCACATTATTCACAGTGACACCTCCGTTGTGAAAATAAATTGTCAAGGAACATGAAGCAAAACAATAAAATATTGTGGAAGAGTGTGGAAGGGATTCACTCAGACACACCAGTGAGTTCCCATCTGACTGTATTGGGTGGCCACCAGCTTTGCTGGTCATCAGCACATTGCTGTTTGTGGGGGCTCCCATGCCTTCTGCATTGCAACAGTGAGTCAAATTCAACAGCATTTCATTTTTTAAAGGCTTGGGGACTTCCTGGGATTCAATATATGTATTTTTCGATGTTACCTGACGTACTTCACAAAATTCACGGTGTTTCAGATCAAAAATGTTCAGAGACAGGGAAAGGAGTGTGAGTAGACATCACTTGCTCCAATATAGGAGGTTAGGCTTTGTCCTCTGCACTGATGCTGAGCACTGGAACATTTGTTTTGTGTGGATTTCCTTTTTCTTAGTCCTGAGGGGAGGGTGCCATTTCAGGGCAGTTAATAGTCGACCACATAGCTCTCGGTCTGAAGTCACATGTAGGCTAGACCAGGGGTTTTACGACAATTCATGTTAATTTCATGGTCACCATTATTGAGGCTAGATTTTATTAATGGAATTTAAATTCCACCAATCCATATTGGGATTTAATCCGATGTTCCAGAATATTTATCTGGGCCTCTGGATTATTAGTCCAGTGACATTATCGTGACCCCTCCATCTCTCTGTATCCTAACTCACAGTTAGTCCCATTCACTGATTACCTCTGTACTCACTGATCGACATTGGTTCACGGTCCAACAATGCATCAGTTTTTTTACAATGCTCAGATTTTATTTCAAATCCCTGCCTGATGTCGCTCCTCCCTCTCTCTATAACCACCTCCAGCCCGACATCCCACCCAGATCTTTCTGCTCCTCCAAGTCTGGACCTCGCACATCTCCGATGCTCATCACTCTCAAGGTTGAGAAGGTGGGCCTTCATGAATAACCACAGCAGGCACTGGAATTGAACCCACGCTGTTGGCGACGCTCCACAGCATGAACCAGCCAACTCAGCTGACTGACCCCACAACCCTCAAGTAATCTCGACTGTCTGTTCTGAAGGAATCCATTTCAGTAACAAATATTGAAATGTTTGCTCCACACCCACTGGGTTTCATCTGTTTAAAGCCAGAAATAGAAAAGTCCAGTTTTCTCCTGGAGTTGGAGACAAATCGGCTTCAAAATGATACAGAGTCTCAGCCAATGAGAGGGTCCGGGTTCAGCCCCGCCCCTCATTCACTCCGATTGGTTGGACGACCAATCGTCACACTCGGTCCTCCCCACCCCCTATTGGTCCGGAGTTGCCGTCAATCATTCCCCGGCCATTGTGAACTGTCAGTGGGTGGGGTCGGGTTTAGTGGATCAGGGTCCAGGATCTCCTGCCACCTCTGGCTTTACCCAACTCAGAAATAGGTCAACAATCTATTGTTTCAAGAAGTCAACTTGCTGGAGTGGAGACATAGTTTAACATTGGTGAGTAAAATGCGCTGCTTTTCAAACATCGCAGGAAGCGTCGGAGTGAGAGCAGTTCTTAAAGGGACATATTCCACACATTGAAGGAAAGTAGGGAGTGAGATCAGCTCTTAAAGAGACAGACACAATTTTCAATCACCGTAGTTAAAGGGACCTTGTTTTGTTTACATGGTGCATTGCATCAAGTCAGGTCAACTCCAGATGCTGATATCAGGCCCCCGGGGTCAGGTGGCTGGAGAATTGAGCTTCTGTAATATTGAGCACTTGAACAAGGGGCTGGAGTAGAACCAGTGACCAGTGAATGTAGAACTGAACCATGTCAGAGTCAGCATTTGATTTTTCTGGAAAGAGTTCAGAGGAAATTCACCAGGATGTTGCCTGGGCTGGAGCGGTTCAGGGTGGCTGGATAGGCGGGGATTGTTTTCCTTGGAGCAGAGAAAGCTAAAGGGGAACATAGGATCATAGATCATAGAATTTACAGTGCAGAAGGAGGCCATTCAGTCCATCGAGTCGGCACCGGCCCTTGGAAAGAGCACACTAAAACTGACTATGACACTGTGAAGAAGGAGAGAAAGGACCCAGGAAGCCCTGGTGAATGTAATCTGAAATGAAACAGTTTGTGCAGTTTGATTCAGGATAAAAACAGGAACAGTGTTTAAAAACAATTGATAAGGAGGAAATAAGTCAGATCCCACAGGACGGATATAGAGTAATGTGTTGTTTAAAAACAAGACTGCATTGACTGAAGCCATTGGGAAAAACAAACAGGACATGTCTGAACAGACAGGAAATTGGTTGAGGTGCTGCAGCTAGTTTAACAATCTCAGGAAGTGGATTGATACACAGAGCAGCCTCTCTGATTGGAAAGAAACGCAGCCCCTGAGTTTGCTCTATTCAGCAAGACCCAAATAAAAAGACAATATTGCAGAATTGTAAGAATCATAGTACAGTAAAATAGTGGTCATTCAGCCCATCGATTCTGTATTATCTCTTTATAAAACCAATCCAGTTTGTCCAATTTCCCCATTTCCCTAGTTGCGGCTTTGAATTTTTAATCTAATTCCTTTTTGCGGGTAATTATTGAATCTGTATCCACCATCCGATCAGGCTGTGCATTCGAAATTCTAACAAAATTCTG
This sequence comes from Scyliorhinus canicula, assembly GCF_902713615.1. Taxonomy (NCBI): domain Eukaryota; kingdom Metazoa; phylum Chordata; class Chondrichthyes; order Carcharhiniformes; family Scyliorhinidae; genus Scyliorhinus; species Scyliorhinus canicula. The sequence goes on from NW_024055676.1 coordinate 515,822, forward strand.
CTCTTCTTTGGATTATTTCTCCTCATTCCTCCACCCAGAGTCGATCACCTCCCAGTTTGCTGTGTTGAATTTCATCTGCCGTGAGCTCACCATTCCGCTTCTGTCCTACTCAAATCTCTCACTCTCTTCTTCACCGATACTTTCAACTTTTGTGTCATCTGAAAATATTGATATTGTTCCTGTAACCTCTAATCCAAGTCAGAAGGATGGCATGGTGGCACAGTGGTTAGCATGATTGCCTCACAGAGCCAGGGACCCAACTTCAATTCTGGCCATGGGTGACTCTCTGTGTTTGCACTTTCTCCCCGTGTCTGCGTGGGTTTCCTCCGGGTGCTCGGTTTCCTCCCACAGTCCAAAAATGTGCAGGTTAGGTGGATTGACCATGTTAAATTGCTCCTTCGTGTCCAAAGATATGCAGGTTAGGTGGGGTTACAGGGTGGAGAAGAGGGCTTAGGTAGGGCGCTCCTTCAGAGGATCGGTGCAGACTCAATGGGCTGAATGGCCTCCTTCTGCATTGTAAGGTTTCTATGGATATTGATTTTTATGGATGTCAGTGATATCGAATCAAAAAGGCAGTGACCCTGATACTTAACCATAGCGAGGTCCACTGTATCCCTTACTCCTTTATGAAAAACAACCATTCACCACAGCTCTGATTTCATCCCATGGCTTATTTTGTATCCATGCTTCTGCTGACAATTTAATCCTGTGGGCTTTAAGTTTGCTAGATGCTTAATAAATGGTACTTGATCTAATATTCACATACACAACATAAACTGCAATAAAAACAGAAAATGCTGGAAAGATATAGCAGCTCTGGATTCATCTGTGGAGAGAGAAACAGAGTTAACGTTTTGAATCCGTCTGACTCTTCTTCAGAATGACAATGCTGTCATCCAGTCTCTCTGTTAACCTCATCCAAAAACGTAATCAAGACCTTTTTCAACAAGGGGCAGTACGGTGACACAGTGGTTAGCATTGCTGCCTACGGCGCTGAGGATCTGGGTTCAAATCCCGGCCCTGGGTCTCTGTCCTTGTGGAGTTTGCACATTCTCCCCGTGTCTGCGTGGGTTTCACCCCCACAACCCAAAGATGTGCAGGATAGACGGATTGGCCACGCTAAAATTGCCCCTTAATTGGAAAAAATAAGTGGGTACTCTAAAATTAAAAAAAAACTGTTTTCAACAAGGGGCAGCACGGTGGTGCCGTGGTTAGCACTGCTGCCTCACAGCGCCGAGGTCCCAGGTTCAATCCCAGCCCTGGGTCACTGTCCGTGTGGAGTTTGCACATTCTCCCCGTGTTTGCGTGTGATTCACCCCCACAACCGAAAGGTGTGCAGGATAGGTGGATTGCTCAGGCTCAATTGTCCCTTAATTGGAAAAAAAATAATTGGGTACTCTAGATTTAAAAATAATTTTTCAAAATAACTATTTAAATGGAAATAAGGATTGTGTGATGCACTGTTGTCCTTTGGGTCGTGGGAGTGGGCCATTCCTGATTCCCTTTCCTCATATGCATGCACCTCTTTGGATAAGAGCTATACTGAGTGACAAAAGGCACTTTGGTCTTTCTTGGCTCTCTTCACTTTCAATAAGATGTGGGATAAACCTGGGGTGTCCAAGAAACATTTCCCAACCACTGGAAATGTGGGGACTATGGAAATGGATTTAATTATGAAATGAAAAAATGAAATGAAAATTGCTTATTGTCACGAGTAGGCTTCAATGAATTTACTGTGAAAAGCCCCTAGTCACCACATTCCGGCGCCTGTCCGGGGAGGCTGGTACGGGAATCGAACCGTGCTGCTGGTCTGCCTTGGTCTGCTTTAAAAGCCAGCGATTTAGCCCACCTGACCTGGAAATTATGTGGTGTATTCACACTAGGGAGAGGCCGTTCACCTACTCCGCCTGTGGGAAGGGATCAACTCTATAATCCAACCTTCTGAAACACCAGAGAGTTCATCTGGAGAGAGTCCTTTCAACTGTGTTGAATATGGGGAGCAATTTAATTCGCATTTTGTCACAGGAGCAAGTTGACACTAAGAGACTAGTCCAGCTTTCCATCAGCTATTATTGGAAGAAACTGCTCACATTCAGCCCCGCCCCTCATTCTCTCCGATTGGCTGGAGGACCGGACCCACCGGCTTGGTCCTCCGACCCTGCCACTTTTCCTGTCAATCACTCCCTGGCAGGGTGAACTGAGCATGCGCAGGCCTTGGCAGCAGTTGGTATGTGCAGCCGAGCGAGCGGGTTTAAAATGGATATTGTCCGAAGAGCGAGTGTGGACCGAGTCCAAAATAAAATCGTCAACATTTTCTATCTCACACATGACTATAAAACCATCAATATTGTTTCCCGCATCAATCTCAACTCCCCGCTTACGTCCCTGGCTTCCGGGTCCCTCTCTTGCATGCGCAGTGTGGAGCTCACTCAGGGAGCATCTGTAAAAATGAAGTGGAGATGCCAGCGTTGGACAGAGCACAATAAGAAGTCTTACAACACCAGGTTAAAATCTAACAGGTTTGTGACAAACACTAGCTTTCGGAGCACTGGCTTGAGACAATTCACACCTCTTTAACCTGGGTTACCCATATCTCTGGATCTGTAAAGGCTTGATTACCTGCAAATGCTCGTATTCTAGGCATTGTCTGGCATCTTTGAATTTGACTATATATTTCTTTTTGGAACATACCTCTCCATTCACCTGAGGAAGGAGCAGTCCTCTGAAAAATTGTGATTGAAATAAACCTGTTGGACTTTAACCTGGTGTTGTTAGACTTCTTACTGTAAAAATGTAGGCAAATTATAATTTAGGGAGCGTCGGTAAATGGGGAAAGATGGGATCTGTGAAATTGGTGATGGTCAGAAAATAGCTGCAAATTAAGGCAATAATGATTGAGCATAGAGTATTTAAAAAGGAAGGATCTGCTGATGAGTAATCAGTTCAAGGGCCTTTAGGAATGGGCAATAAATGCTAGCCTAGCCAGCGAAGCCCACATCCCACAAATTAATTTTTAAAAGTCACAGAATACTGCAACACAAGGAGGCCATTTGGCCCATTAGGTCTGTGCCAGCTCTTTGATGGAGTAATCCAATTTGTCCTATTTCCCCCATTATTTCTGTAAAACCAGAAGAACACAGGAATTCTGAGCAGGAACATGCCATTTGAACCCAAGAGCCTGTTTGCCATTTAATTCAATCATGGCTGACCCGATTATGGCCCCAACTCCACTTTCTTGTCTGTCCCCATTACACTTGACTCTCTTGTCGATCAAAAATCTATATAAATCAGCATTAAATATTCTTTTATTCATTCACAGGAGGTGGGCTTCACTGGTTTGCCAGTAGTCATTGCTCAACAGTAATTGCTCTTGAGAAGTTGGTCCGGCTGCCCCGATGAGAACGGCTGTTTGGTGGGGAGCAAGAGGGATGATTTTGAGTCCCTCTGTAGCGAGGCGGTGGTTTCCCTCGCGCCCGAGACCAAGTCGCCCCTCATCCCCTGAGGGGAACACCGGGATTTTCTATTTGCCAACCTTAGTCACCGAAACCGAGTGCAGCTAGTCCTCGACCGGTGGTTGGACATAATAATATAATAATAATCTTTATTGTCACAAGTAGGCTGACATTAACACTGCAATGAAGCTACTGTGAAAAGCCCCTCATCGCCACACTCCGGCGCCTGTTCGTGTACACAGTGGGAGAATTCATAATGTCTAATCCACCGAACAGGACGTCTTTCAGGACTCGTGGGAAGAAACTGGAGCAGCCGGAGGAAACCCATGCAGACACGGGGAGAACGTGCTGACTCTGCACAGACAATGGCCCAAGCTGGGAATCGAACCTGGGACCCTGGCACTGCGAAGCAACAGTGCTAACCACTGTGCTACTGTAGCACTGCTCATTGCGTCTTCCCTCGCCTACGTTAAAGAGGTGGGAGACACGAATGTGACTGAGCAGCGTTGGCTGAAATCTTTCTTCGCCGGACTCCTGAGGGAGAAGAGGGACACGCACACATCTGCTCCCTCCGAACACTAAAAACATAAAGGTAGCACTTTACTGCTGACATGGAGGTGACCATAGTCAACCTCAACATTAAAGGCAGCGGGAACATGCTCTGCACGTTCCAGAACTTTTCGGTCCTCTGGAACGGGAAGTACGCGGTGTGCTTCCTGCAAGAAACCCACACCGCTAGGGAGATGAAGCCACGTGGCTGCTGGAGTGGTGGGGGGTGGGGGGGTTCTACATGAGTCACCTAACCTCATGTTCAGGCAAAGTGGCTATCTTGTGGGCCCCACATTTTCAGCGGAGATCTTTGGGGTCAAGGGGCCAGTGCCAGACCTGACGGTCCGTGAAGGGATCGAGGTACTTCACCTTGTGAATGTCTACCCTCCCCAAGCTGGACAGCAGCAGACGACTTTCCTCGAGCAAGTGTCCACTCATCTTGGCACCATTGTCGCAGGCGGGTGCATCATCCTGGGGGTGGAATTTTAATTGCACCCTCGGGACAAAGGACCGCCTCGGTACCCAGTGCAGCTCTCGTGCGGTGGTGAAGTTAAGGAACCTGCTCGGGTTCTTTGACTTGGCGGATGTCTGGTGGACTATCCATCCTGACTTCAGCATCTGCACTTTTGTGAGGCCTGGGGTTGGAGCATCCAGAATCGACCGCTGTACATTTCAAGGGTGTACCTGCCCCATGTCCCGATGGCCTCTGTGCAGCAGGTGCTTGCAGAGTTTTCTAGGAGGGCCTGTCGCAGGTCGGCCCAGAGGGCGCCGGGAGGCTTGCTACCCCTATGGGCCTGGGGAGCTGACCAGCACCCTCGACAGTCTGTCCAGGGGCAAAACCGCAGGGGTGTATGGGCTGACCGTGAAGTTCCTCAGGGCATTCTGGGACGTCCTGTGGAGCGACCATGCAGCGGTCCTGGGGAAAAGTATCGCGACCGGGGAGATGTCCTTCTCATGGCGCAGAGCCACCATTACCCTGCTGCCCAAGAGAGGGGGGAATCTCTGCCATCTTAAAAACTGGCGTCCGGTCTCTCTCCTCAGCACGGATTAGAAGATCTTCACCAAGGTGATGTGTTTGCGCCTTGACACTGTGCTGGGCCACATGATCCACCCCGACCAGTTCTACACGGTCCCGGGCAGCACGATCCATAGCAACATTCATCTGGTCCGGCACCTGGCCCATCATTCCCAGAGGGCTGGTATGCCGAGCATCTTCCTGCCCGTTGATCAGGAGAAGGCGTTCGACAGGGTGGATCACTAATATTCATTCAGGACTCTGCAAGCATTCGGCTTCGGGACACATTTTGTCGCCGGGATCCGACTTCTGTAAACTGTCACGGAGTGACTCGTTAAGGTGAACGGGTCCCTGATGGCACCTCTTCACTTTGGGGGAGGAGTGTGACAAGGCTGCCCCTTGTCTGGTCAACACTATTCTATTTGCATGGAGCCTTTCCTGCACCTCATGCGGAGGAGGTTGTCAGGGCTGCTTCTGCGTGGGCTGGGCATTGGGGTGGTCCGCTCGGATGACGTGCTCCTCATGTTCACTGACTCTGCTGACCTGCGGAGGATGTGATAGTGCCAGGCTGGGTGTCTGCCGCATCCTCTGCCAGGATCAACTATGCCAAGTGTTCCAGACTCCTGGTTGGTCTGTGGCAAATGGACCCCCTCCCAGAGGAGCTCAGGCCTTTCACCTGAAGCAGGACCAGCCTCCTCTACTTGGGAGTCCATCTTTGCCCGGCTGAGGAATCCTGGCCGGCTAACTGGCAGGAGCTGGAGGCCAAGGTCACCGCTCACAGGAAACATTGGACAGGACTGCTCCGAGTGCTGTCTTACAGGGGTCGAGTTCTTGTCATAAACCAGCTGATAGCCTTCATGTTGTGGTACCGGCTGGTCACTTTGAACCCTCCCCCTGACGTTGTCACAAAGTTCCAGAGAATGCTTGTAGAGTTCTTGTGGGACAAGAGACTGCACTGGGTCGCTGCTGACATTCTGAGTCTCCATTTTAGGGAGGGCAGCCAGGTGGCGACCTTCCGCCTTCAGACTCTGCAGTGATACCTTTACGTTGACCCCCTCCATGATGGTGTGTCCTGGCGACGCATTTCTTCTGCCAAGTGGACGGCCTGAATTATGACGTATAGCTCCTATTCATCGATCTGCAGGGTCTTCGTTACCCTCCGCTGGCGCTGCCCATCTTTTACCAGGACCTGCTCTGCTCAGGAATCTGCACCTCCACCAATACCATTTTGAGTGGCTGGCGGAGGAGCAAGCTGTGGCTGCTGGGCTAACCAGGATCTTGGACCTGCTGGGTGGCGGAGGAATGGGCTGGTTGTTACCCCACGGGTTAGCACAACGTGCGGCAGTGGACATCCGGCTTGCAACCAGTGCCATCCGAGACCTCAAAACGGTTGTGCTCGGACCCGTTGGCACTTGAGGTTTGGAGGACGCACAGTTGAGTGGTGGTATCCCATCTGGGCAAATCCCTGCCTAAACAGCATTCCACATTGGCCCCAGGCACCAAAGCCTCCCTGGATGGGACGAATGGCTGACTGCAGCTCATATTTGTTTTGATCTCCTGGACAGGAAGCTGTGAGCTTGGATTTGTCCGTCACCCTGAATCAGCACCTTCAGGAGAATAGGGAGGGTGAATATTAGATACAGCAGAGTGAGAATGGAGGGAGAGTGTGTGGGATGGAGATTTACAGCTATTGGGGAATAAGAGAGAAAATAATGTTCCATAGGAACAAGAATTGTCTGTTCTGAATTTCTATCCTGTACTGACAGTGATGAGTTTTGTAAATTGTTTTTACAGGATATTAGATGAGGAGGAATTACAGACAGAAATCTCAAACGTCACGTCTTGATCTGACAGTCACTCGATTCACTGGAACCTGAATATCATCGGCCTTTGAATCTAGAAGGAGAAAGTTTGCCCAGACTGTCAGCTAAAGATTTGAAACATCAGTGTGACTGGAAAAGCACCGAGACCCACATAACACACAATCGAGTGAGGGTGTTCCAGTGAACTGACTGTGGAAACATCAGTGTGACTGGAAAAGCACCGAGACGCACACAACACGCACCCGAGTGAGAGTGTTCCAGTGAACTGACTGTGGAAACATCAGTGTGACTGGAAAAGCACCGAGACCCACACAACACACACCCGAGTGAGAGTGTTCCAGTGAACTGACTGTGGAAAGATCCTTACAGGGCAGCAGGGTAGCATGGTGGTTAACATCAATGCTTCACAGCTCCAGGGTCCCAGGTTCGATTCCCGGCTGGGTCACTGTCTGTGTGGAGTCTGCACGTCCTCCCCCTGTGTGCGTGGGTTTCCTCCGGGTGCTCCGGTTTCCTCCCACAGTCCAAAGATGTGCGGGTTAGGTGGATTGGCCATGCTAAATTGCCCGTAGTGTCCTAAAAAAAAAGTAAGGTTAATGGGGGGGGGGGGGGTTTGTTGGGTTACGGGTATAGGGTGGATACGTGGGTTTGAGTAGGGTGATCATGGCTCGGCGCAACATTGAGGGCCGAAGGGCCTGTTCTGTGCTGTACTGTTCTATGTTCTATGTTCTATGTTAAAAGCACCACAATATACTCAGTGAGGGAAGACCATACCTGCGTTGTGTCTGTGGAAGAGACTTTAACTGATTGACCAGCCTGGAGAGACACCAGGGGACCCAAAACATGGAGAAACCATGGAAATGTGAGGACTGCGGGAAGGGATTCAGAGTCCCATCAGAGTTGGAAACTCATCGACGCGGTCACACTGGGGAGAGGCCATTCACCTGCTCTCAATGTGCGAAGGGATTCACTCGGTTATCCAGCCTGCAGAAACATCAGAGAGTTCACACTGGGGAGAGACCATTCACCTGCCCTGTGTGTGGGAAGGGATTCAGTCGGTTATCTCACCTGCATTCACATCAGCGAGTTCACACTGGGGAGTGGCCGTTCACCTGCTCTACGTGTGGGAAGGGATTTGCTTGGCTATCCAGTCTGCAGTTACACCAGCGAGTTCACACTGGGGAGAGGCCATTCACCTGCTCTCAGTGTGGGAAGGGCTTTACGCAGTTATCCAACCTGCAGACACACCAGCGGGTTCACACTGGGGAGAGGCCATTCACCTGCTCTCAGTGTGGGAAGGGATTTACTCAGTTAGCCAACCTGCATTCACACCAGCGAGTTCACACTGGGGAGAGGCCGTTCACCTGCTCTCAATGTGCGAAGGGATTCACTCGGTTATCCAGCCTGCAGAAACATCAGAGAGTTCACACTGGGGAGAGACCATTCACCTGCCCTGTGTGTGGGAAGGGATTCAGTCGGTTATCTCACCTGCATTCACATCAGCGAGTTCACACTGGGGAGAGGCCGTTCACCTGCTCTCAGTGTGGGAAGGGATTCACTCAGTTAGCCAACCTGCAGTCAGACCAGCGGGTTCACACTGGAGAGAGTCCATACACCTGCGCTCAGTGTGGGAAGGGATTCACTCAGTTAAATAACCTGCAGACACACCAGCGAATGCACACGGGGGAGAGGCCATTCACCTGCTCCCAATGTGGGAAAGGATTTACTCAATTATCCACCCTACAGAGACACCAGCGAGTTCACACTGGGGAGAGGCCGTTCACCTGCTCTAAGTGTGAGAAGGGATTCACTCGGTTATCCAACCTGTGGAGACACCAGCGAGTTCACACTGGGGAGAGTCCATTCACCTGCTCTCAATGTGAAATGGGATGGCATGTTTCACCACACCTGCAGTGACACCAACAATTTCACAACTGATTACAGGAGTTGGATTCTGCTGTTATTGTTTCTGCTCTACATCCAGGACTGCAGTTTGTTCATTCTGACAGGTGGTCAGTGGGGATGGTCGGAAGGTTTCTTTCTGCTGGACTGGCCGGTCTCACCACTTTGCCTCCAGTGGGCTGATGCTCTTTGAGCCTTGTTGCTAATACCTGGCTTCAAATTGTACAAGGGTGTTTGGAAGGTTGAAGATATTTAGTTTCCATTTCTGTTTGGAACACCACAAAACATGCCACATTGCCATGGAGATGGGCCCTGGTGGTTACATGGTTCTTCTGTTTAATTCATCTGGGTGTTCCTCACAGAAGAAAACTATCAGGGTATGAGGGGCAAGTTGTCTGAGGTGGATGGGAAACTGATTGGTACAGGGAATACCTAATATTTAAGGAATGATTTCATATTTATCGGGGTAGGTTTGCTCAGTTGGCTGGACGAGTGGTTTGTGATGCAGAGCAAAGCCAACACTATGGATCCAACTCCTGTACTGGCTGAGTTTATTCATGAAGACCGCGCCTTCTCAACCAGGCCCCTCGCCTGAGGTGTGCTGACCCTCGGGTTAATCACCTCCAGTCAGCTCTCTCTCTGTCAAAGGGGAGAGCAGCCGATGGTCCTCTGGGATTTTTGTGACTTTTATTTCACATATAAATAACAAATATCGATTCCTTTGAGGGATAAAAATCCAACAGGAAAAGTGATGCAACCTTGGCTAACAAGAAAAGTTAAAGATCCCATTTGATCAGTGGAAAAGCTCATAATGTGGTCAAAATATTAGTAAACCTGAGGATTAGGAGCTTGCTTTAGAATTCAGCAAAGGAGGATCAATAAATCGATGAAGAGAAATAGAATATGAGAGAAAACTGGGGTGAAACTTAAAAATCAACTGGAAAAGCTTCGACAGGAATGTGAAAAGTAAAAGATTAGCAAAGACCAATGTGGGTCCATTCCAGGCAGAGACAGGAGAGTTTATAATGGGGAGTAAGGAAATGGCAGAGAAACTAAACAATGTGTGTCTGTCTTCACGGAGGAAGATGCAAAAATTTCCCCAAAACACTCGCGAACCAAGGGACTCATGAGCACGCGGACAGGAAAATATGAGAATTAGTGAAAAAGTAAAAACGAGCAAAGTTCTAGTTTGTCTGTCACATTAAAAGTCATAAATCTTGAAGTCTCGTTTTGTGATTCTTTAATTTGTTGACTGAGAATTCAATTTCCTTTTCTTGCTGACCTGTACGGAGGTTCCAATCCACAAATTTTGACTACCCGTTTGAGCCTCGTGCACCTTTCTGTCTCTATTGCTCGTGTCAATGACAGCCAGGTGATGGAGCTGAGGGCTGAATTTAGCTGAGGATAAAGAGGCTTGAGCACTAAAAGAGACAGGAAGGTGCTGGAGGCCTGACTGGGAAATGGATCTCCTACTCATCAGGGTGGGGGTGACAGGGGCTGATGGTGATGTGACCCCCAGGGTTCAGTGCCCCTGTGTCCAAAGTGGGGAGTCATGGGAACAGGGTACAGAGGAGCCGAGGGGAAACCATTTGGGATCCAGAACATTGTGAACATCCTGTCACTCTGGTTGTCTTTCATCCTCAAGTAATTTTCTGTTAGTTTTTTTAACCATGTTCTGTTTCATCAATAATCTTTTAACCGGAAAATATTTGAATTTGCTGGACTTTTCTTGATTAAATTTGTTCACTTTTGGGAAAGTGGGTGAGAGGGGTTGACAGGCTCTTTAACAGAAAGTGAGTCCATCTAAGGTAATTGGCAAAGGAGCCAGAGGGGTAGAGGAGATTTGATTTTTCTTTTGATACAGTGTTGGAGAATGGGGTTCAGGGAGTCAATCGTGATTGACTAATTTATCAGTTCCTTGAGGAAATAACAAGGGATGTTAATAAAGGGGAACCTGTAGATGTGTTTTATCTGGATTTCCAGAAGGTATTTCCCAAGGTGCCACATCGAAGGTTATTACGCAAAATAAGAGCTCATGGTGTGGGGGCAACATATCAGTATGGATAGAGGATTGGTTAGCGAATAGGAAGCAGCCAGTAGGTATAAATGGGTCATTTCTGGGTGGGTAAGATGTGACAAGTGGAATGTCACCAGGATCAGTGTTGGGCTCCCAACCATTTATAATCTATATGAATGTGTTGGATGAAGGGATTGAATGTATGACTCAAATACAGTCAAGGAAGTAATTTGTAAAGTGGATTTAAGGAGTCTGCAAAGGAGTACAAATAGAGAGCATACAAACTGCACACAAAGTCACCCAAGGCCGGAATCGAACCCGGGTCCCTGGCAGTGTGAGGCAGCAGTGCTAACCACTGACTGTCCCTTTACTGCCACTGGATCAAGCTCCTGAAATCCCTCTCAAATAGCACAGTGGGTGTCCCAACACCACACCGACTGCAGCGGTTCAGGGAGGCAGCTCACCACTTTCTCAAGGACAATTAGGGACAAGCAATACATGTTGGCCTCACCACATCCCATGAAAGAAGAAATAACAAATTCCTACCTTGGAGATGAAACGATGTTCCCGTCATTCTTGGGCACTGAGTGGCCGGGTCTTGAATCTCCCTCAACGGCTCCCTTACCCAATGACCGCGCACACGCACTACACCATATCGCTCCTCAGCAAGATGGGGCTGTTCACCTGCGCCTGTCGACGGAGAACTGCAACTGCAGCCCATTGTTTGCAAGTGTGGATCGGTAGCTTTTAATTCTGGGTTCTGGGCCTACACCGGGGGTTTATGAAGCCTCTCAAACCAGCCGGCAGTACTATTGCTTCCAGCTCGACTGCAGTTTCTAATTCTGAACTGCTCAGCATTTCACTCCAGCAAGGCAGCACGGTGGCTCAGTGGTTAGCATTGCTGTCTCACGGTGCCGAGGTCCCATGTTCGATCCTGGCTCTGGGTCATTGTCCGTGTGGAGTTTGCACAATCTCCCCGTGTTTGTGTAGGTCTCACCCCCACAACCCAAAGATGTGCAGGGTAGGTGAACTGGCCACGCTAAATTCCCCTTAATTGGAAAAAATGAATTGGGTACTCTAAATTTCTTTTAAAAATAAAAATTCCACCCCAACAACATCATTCCAGTATTGGCACTGCGCATGGTCCAGATCACAATGCCCAGGGAGTGATTGACGGCACCTCCAGACCAATGGGAAGAGGGGGCGGGGCTGGAGGACCGAGCAGGGGCAGCTGCTCCTCCCACCGATCAGTGAATGTGGGGGCAAGGCTGAGCCCGGACTCCCTCATTGGCTGGAACTCTGCATCAGTTTGAAAGTTGATTTCATAGAACTTACATTGGGTTTGGATCGACCCTTGCAAAGCCAAAAGGTTAGGTAGATTGTCTATACTATATTGCCCTGACTGTTCGAAAAGGTTAAATGGGGTTTCTGGGTTGCAGGGATAGGGTGGACTTCCCAACAGAGGAGGTCATGACGGTGCGACAGTCGATGGGACTTTCTGTGTGTGAGCAGTTCAGCTGGAATTCCATCCTAGCCGGGTGCCTTTCTGCTTGCTCAGCATCAATGGCCTTTTCCAGCTCAGCCATGAGGCAGCTGCAGGAGAGTCAGACAGCGACTGGGAGATGTCCGTCTGACTGAGGACAGCTGACAGTCGTGTTCAACCCAGCGGGACATCTGTTTACATCTGTCAGGATGTCACCATGTTGGATTTCAGGGGAATGACTTTGGTGATGGTCAGACGCGGAGCTTTCTTCTTCCCATCACACATAGATTTCCGTTATCATTTTTAATATAAATTTAGAGTAGCCAATTACTTTCCAATTAAGGGCAATTCAACGTGGGCAATCCAGCTAACCGGTACATCTTTGGGTTGTGGGGGGTGAGACCCATGCAGACACGGAGAATGAAAACTCCAAACCGACAGTGACCTGGGGCCGGAATCGAATCCGGGTCCTCAGCGCCATTGCTAACCACTGAGCCACTGTGCAGCCCTAGATTTCTGTTATCACAGGCAGTGTGGAATTACTGACGTTGGCTGTCGAGTGCTTATTTGCACAATCTTGCCATTTTTTACATAACTGCCTTGGCTGCTTTCAGTGATGCAGTGTTCTCGGTGTTGGGTCTATGCTGTACATCAGGCCGCTTTTGCTTTTTGCTTCAATGACAGATGTTATAGGGGCTGGTTTTGCATAGGGCTAAATCACTGGCTTTTAAAGCAGACCAAGGCAGGCCAGCAGCATGGTTCAATTCCCGTACCAGCCTCCCCGAACAGGCGCAGGAATGTGGCAACTAGGGTTTTTTCACAGTAACTTCATTTGAAGCCTACTTGTGACAATAAGCGATTTTAATTTCATTTCATCTACCTCTGCTGAGTGGATCTCAAACCAGTCTGTGTTGTGGGTTCCACCTTTACCATAGAATGCTGTAGGTCTTTACAGTACAGAGGGAGGCCATTTGGCCCATCGAGTCTGCAGCGACCCTGTGAAAGAGCACTCTACCTCAGCCCACTCCCCCGCTCTATCCCCCAACCCTGGCTGGTGCTGCTGTGTCAGAAATGATTGAACTCAGTGACTTCCAAGCTTCATCAATATCAATGTTGATTAATGAAGTTTTTATTGATGTGAGTATGAAATATTTCACTGTTTTGTTTAATGTTCTTTGATAATGTAATTTCACAATGGACATGTTATTGTGAGGAATGTGTGAGTCGCTAACAATTGTCAGCAAGGATTAATCAGCACTTTCTAGTTGGAGATGTTAATTAGTAGAACCTGTCAAACTCTGAATTGTAGATTTTGGATCAAACATCAATTTAGGACGATCCTATTAAGAGTTCTTGAATGAAGGAGAATATCACAGATGCTGCTTTTGAAATGGGACATCGCAGCCCCGAGAATCAGAGACATCTGAAAATATTAAACTGCAGCCAGTTCTAGGGTTTGTTAATATCAGCAGAATCAAACCAGATATTGTCACACCATCAATCCTGGATGTGAATAACAGCAGCATAAACAGCAAAATCCAACCCTTGCAGTCACTTGCCAACTTGCTGATGTCTCGGCTCATATCGTTATTGAGTGAATCCCTTCCCACAGTGTCGATGGTCGGTCTCGGCCCTTTGTGAATTTGTTGGTGCGCACTGAAGGTGGACGGCTTGATGAGCGTCTTTCCAATGAAACTGCAGCTGAACGGCTTCTCCATAGTAACTTTGCTGGTGTCTGAGCAGACTGGATGATTGAGTAAATCCCTTCCCGCACACTGAGGTCTCTCAGTGGTCTCTCCCTGGAGAGTGAACACAATTGTGTATACTGAGATGAAAACGTGAACCTCATTCCACAAGACATGCAGCTGAATGCTCTGTCCTCAAGAGTGAATTCATTGGTGTAACATGAGTCTAGCTGACTGAGTGAATCCCTTTCCACACACAGAACAGGTGAACAGCCTCTTCTCAACACAAACCCGCTGGTGTGTATGCAGGTTGGTTAACTGAGTGAATCCCTTCCCATAATTGTAGCAGGTGAATGGCCTCCCTCCAGTGTGAACTCACTGTTGTGCTGGCGGAAGAATATGTGAATTGCTTCCCACAAGTGTAGCAGGTGGACGGTCGCTCCCCAGTGTGAGTGTATTGATGTGCTGTGAGGGAAGAGGAATGCTTTGAACTTTCACAGGACGTGCAGCTGAATGGTTTGTCTTTTGCATGAATTAGTTAGTGTAACATGAGGCCAGCTGATTGAGTAAATCCTTTCCCACATTCAGAGCAGGTGAATGGTCTCTCTCCTGTGTGAATACATCGGTGAGTTTCCAGCAGGCATCGATAACTGAATCCCTTCCCACATTCTCCACATTCCCATGTCTTCATGATCCAGGTGTCCTTGTATCTCTCCAGTTCAGACAACCAGTTGAAGCCTTGTCCACACAGAATACATGGATGTTTCCTCCTCCACGCGAATGGTGCAGGCTGTGTATTTGGTTCAAGCCATCCTTACAAATTACTGCCTCATCTTCAACCTCCCTCTCCTCTCCAAACACTTTGAACATGTTGTCATCCCCCAAATTCTTGACTATCTTTCCCAGAATTCTCATGTTTGAATCCCTTCAATCAGGTCTCTGCCTGTAAAATACAAGAGACAAACAGAATCGTACCCGGAGAGAAAGACAGACAATCCGGGAGCTTGGATCCAACATGGATATGTTTATAAGACCAGAAGACAAGGTTTGCAGCACAGTCATTATCGAGAGACAACAATACTTGCTGGAGACAGACGGACAACTAAACAGCATGAATCACAACACCAAGCTACCTGGATCCATATACCCAAGACAGGAAGGGGAATTGGAGACAGACTGGAAGAACTCAGACTCCAGACACATTAACCAAAAACAGGTGGAATATCTGAGGGGACAACAGGTAGAACCAAGGAAATTCTACCTGCTCCCTAAAATACCAAACACCCAAACACATGGACAGTACCAGGGAAATACCACCAGACAGACCCATCAGACTGAGAGAAAATCCTACAAAATAGCTGAAACATCAACACACTGCTCAGTAGTTGATGGTTCAGTGGTTCAATAAATATAATTAGTGGATTAAAAATGTGTATAATGTAGAGTGAAAACAGAAAATGCGATTAACTCAACAGGTCTGGCATTGAACCCCTACAAGTGCAGAAGGAGGCCATTTGGCCCATCGGGTTTGCACCTACCCTGCAAAAGAACACCCCACCCAGGCGCACTTCACCTGCCCTCTCCCCGTAACCCCACTTCACCATTGGACACTAAGGGGCAATTCACCATAGTCAATCCACCAAACCTGCACTTTGCACAGTCAGTGTACTGGAACACTGTCACTCAGATGTGTCTGTGCCTCTGTCCTTTTCCAGTCACACTGCTGTTTGAACTGTTCTCCCACAGATAGAACAGACAAACATTTCTCCTTCCACATTCAAAGGCCGTGGATTACCAGCTATTGATGAAGCCATTAACTCAGCCAAATGTTGTTGTATAATTTGGTTTGAGTTTCCAGTCTTTGAATCCTCCCCTTTTAATACCTTGTAAAAGGAGTTTACAAAATACATCACTGTCAGTACAGAATAGAAATTCTGAAGAGACAATTCTAGTTTCTCTGAAATATTTGTTCCTCTCTTGTTCCCCCAAAGCTGTAAATCCCCATCCCACACACTCTCCCTCCTCCCTGGGCTGAAATCCAAACCCATCTCACTATTTCTTTCCTCCACTCCCAGTTTTCTCCCTCCCTCTCCTCTGCTTGGGTTCAGTTCTCCAGCTCCTGTCTGCAGACTGACAATAAAACTAATGGGTTTTATTGGGGGTTTGGAGCCTCCAGCGGGTGTTTGTGAATCCTCCCCGCCCACCTGCCAGGGTTTTCTTCCTTGGCAGAGTTCAGAGTCCTCATTGATTTGAGTGCAAAGTGAAAGGTCTTATTTATTATCCCTCCTCCCCCACCCTCTGATGTGAAACATCCTCCAGTGGTTGAAGCAGAATGGCAGATTTGAAGGGCACAGGGACAGTACCTGAAGAGAGAGGAATGTTGACAATATCCATGGACACAGGGTAGTTGGCCGATCAGTAGCTCAGTGGGAATAGGGTCGATGGAGCAGGAGCTGGGTCTCATGGACAAGATGAGCTTTAAGAGGGCATGAGGGGAGATGGGAGAGAAACTAGAGAAAGATGTGGGTTCAGGGCTCGGGAAAGGATGAAATTTAGAGACAGTTTGGTCCGGTCGGCTCGTGGAAGGGAGGGAAGCAGCAGAGGCAGCTGATCGGATTGACTCAATCTCAGTCACAAAGAAGCTCCACAAGCTCCTCACACTTCTTGTTGGAGGTGAGGATGGAAGAGATAGGGGAGAGCGAGAGAACTTCAAAAGGAACTAACTTGTGTCAGAGATATTAAAAAGTTTCAACACTCTGCGTATTTCACGCAAATCAAATTTATTTGACTTTTAGCCAGAATATTAGCCCCTGTAAATGGGCTGGAGTTTATCAGCAGAAAGAGACCCAAATGAACATGGTTCAGTCCAGAATGTGAGGAACAGCAAAATCCATTCACTGTGGTTACTTGTGGCCTCGTTGGTGTCTCAGCAGGTGGGATGAAGTGGTGAATCCCTTCCCACACTCACAGGTGAATGGCCTCTCCCGAGTGTGAATTCGCTGGTGCTTCAGCAGGTTGGATGACTCAGTGAATCTCTTCCCGCACTCGGAGCAGGTGAATGGTCTCTCTCCGGTGTGAACTCGCTGATGTACAGTGAGGTGAGATGAGTGCCTGAACCCAGTCCCACAGTGAGAGCACCTGAACGATTTCTCGTCAGTGTGAACACGCTGATGGCTCATCAGATCCCCAGAACGTTTAAAGCACTTCCTGCAGTCTGGACATTGAAACGGTCTCTCATCAGTGTGAACCCGCTGGTGACTCAGCAGGTTGGCTGAAATAGTAAATCCCTTCCCACACACTGAGCAGGTGAATGGTTTCTCCCCAGTGTGAACTCGCAGGTGTGTGGACAGAGCAGATGACTCAGTGAATCCCTTCCCACACTCGGAGCAGGTGAATGGTCTCTCCCGAGTGTGAATTCGCTGGTGTGTCAGCAAGTTGGTTGACTGAGTGAATCCCTTCCCACACTTGGAGCAGGTGAATGGCCTCTCCCCGGTGTGAATTAGCTGATGTACAATGAGGTCAGATGATTGTCTGAACCCAGTCCCGCAGTGAGAGCACCTAAACGGTTTCTCATCAGTGTGAACACGTTGATGACTCCTCAGTTCCCCAGAACGTTTATAGCATTTCCCGCAGTCTGGACACAGAAATGGTCTCTCCCCAGTGTGAACTCGCTGGTGACTCAGCAGGTTGGCTGAAATAGCAAATCCCATCCCACACTTGGAGCAGGTGAATGGTGTCTCATCAGTGTGAACTCGCTGATGATTCCGCAGGTTGGATGACTGAGTGAATCCCTTCCCACACTTGGAACAGGTGAACGGTCTCTCCCCAGTGTGACTGCGTCGATGAATTTCCAGCTTGGATGGGGAAGTGAATCCTTTCCCACAGTCCACACATTTCCACGGTTTCTCCTCGGTGTAACTGCATTTGTGTCTCGTGAGGCCTGATGATCGACTGAATCCTCGTCCACACACACAGCACGTGTACGGTTTCTCCCCACTGTGAACGATGTTTTTTCCTTCCATGATCGATGATATTCAGGATATGATAAATTGAGGACTCTGTCAGATCCTGATGTGATGTTTGGTTTGCGTTTCCGGACTTTGAATCCTGCCCTTCGAACACCCTGTGAAATTGATTGAATACAGAAAATAGGGAGTGAGAGAGAACCCACAAAACACAAAGGCAGGTTGTGAAATTGAGCTGAATGAATCTGGTCATTTGTGGGGCCGGCTCTGGGAAAAAGTGACCATGAAAACGGCTGGATTGTCATAAAAACCCAACTGGCCTCTTTGGGAGGAGAGAGAAAGAGGTGAAAAGAGATTTTGTTTCTCTACAAGACATAGCGAGAGAGTAATTGGCAAAGCAAATTCGATCTTGAGCTTCATAATTAGAAATATTGATACCGAAACAGGATAGCTAGGCTTCTGGTGGCACAGTGATTAGCACTGCTACCTCACAGTGCCAGGGACCTGGGTTCAATTGCGGCCTTGCTGACTGTGTGGAGTTTGCACTTTCTCCCCGTGTCTGTGTGGGTTTCCTCCGGGTGCTCTGATTTCCTCCCACAGTTCAAAGATGTGCAGATTAGGTTGAATCGGTTCGGACTGTATTCGCTGGAGTTCAGAAGAATGAGGGGGGGATCTCATAGAAACCTATAAAAAGTGGGTGGTGCAGTGGTTAGCACTGCTGCCTCATGTCGCCAAGGACCCAGGTTCCATCCCGGCCCCGGGTCACTGTCTGTGTGGAATTTGCACATTCTCCGTGTTTGCGTGGGTCACACCCCCACAAATCCAAAGATGCGCAGGGAAGGTAGATTGGCCACGCTAAAATTGCCCCTTATGTGCAAAAAAAGAATTGGGCACTCCAAATTTATGTTAGAAAAAAACAGGGCGAGACAGAGTAGATTCAGGAAGGATGTTCCTGATAGTGGGTGTGTCCAGAAATAGGGGTCACAGTCTGAGGATACGGGGTAGACCATTTAGGACAGAGATGAGGAGACATTTCTTCACCCAGAGAGTGGTGAGCCTGTGGAATTCGTCGCCACAGGAACTAATGAAGGCCAAAACATTGCATGTTTTCAAGAACTGGTTAGATACAGCACTGAGGGTGAAGGGGATCAAAGGATATGGGAGAAAGCGGGATTAGGCTACTGAGCCTAATCAGCTCTGATTGTAATGTGGCAGGCTCGAAGGGCCAAATGGTCTCCGCCTGCTCCTCTTTTCTACGTTGCTCCGTATCTATGCATGTAAATGGTCCAGGAGGTATGAGGAAGAATGTTTTTACACAGCCAGTGGCAATGACCTTAAACTTGCTGCCAATGACGATTTTGCAAATAGACACAATAAATTTTTTTTTTTTTTTTAAACTGGATAGAAACCGGACAGAAATAAAGCTGTTCGGATACAGAGACAGAGAGGAGAATGACTCTGACTGGATTGCTCCAGATAATAATAATATTTATTAGTGTCACAAGTAGGCTTACATTAACACTGCAATGAGGTTAATCCCCAAGTCGTCACACTCCGGCGCCTGTTCGGGTACACGGAGGGAGAATTCAGAATGTCCAATTCATCTAACAAGAACGTCTTTCGGGACTTGTGGGAGGAAACCGCAGCACCCGGAGGAAACCCACAACAGACACAGGGAGACTGTACAGACACCGCACAGACAGTGACCCAAGCCGGGAACTGAACCCAGGTCCCTGGCGCTGTGAAGCAATGGTGCTAACCACCGTGCCGACTAGAGAGCTAGCATGGACTCAATGGCCCGAATGCCCATCTCTGCCCATAATTTATATATTTAAAAAAATAAATTTAGAGTACCCAATTAATTTTTTCCAATTAAGGGGCAATTTAGCATGGTCAATCCACCTCTCCTGCACATCTTTGGGTTGCGGGGGCGAAAGCCACGCAGACATGGGGAGAATGTGAAAACTCTATATGGACAGTGACCCAGAGCTGGCTTAGAACCTGGGACCACAGCGCCGTGAGGCAACAGTGCGACTCACCGCACCCCCGTGCTGCCAGCTGACTCTGCCATTTCTGTCTAACCTCACCATGTAATTTAACCCCAGGGGGGTTCAGATATCACTCAGGTAATCTATGCTACACTCCCTCCGAGGCTATTCTATCCTTCCTCAGGTTTGTTGCCCAGAACTGAACACAGTGAGGTACTGAGGGGGGTATCAAGGTCGCAGGAGTGTACCAGCAGACAGAAAGGTGGGTTGAAGTGTGTCTATTTCAATGCAAGGAGCATCCGGAATAAGGTAGGTGAACTTGGAGCGTGGATTGGTGCTTGGGACTACGATGTTGTGACCATTACGGAGACATGGAGTGGAATTCGCCGATCCCCCGCAGGGTTGGGGAAATCGCCTGGGGCCGGTGTAAATCCTGCCCCCGCCGTGGCCGGAATTCTCCGCCACCCAGGAATCGGCGGGCGCGGGAATCACGCCCCGCCGATCGGTGTGCTCCACCGCGGCGATTCACCGGCCCGCGATGGGCCGAAGTCCCGCCGCTGACAGGCCTCTCCCGCCGGCGGGAATTGGAGCACCTCTGGTGCCAGAGGGAGCAGGCGGCGCGAATGGGCCCCGGGGTGATCGGACCCCGGGGGGGTGCCCCCACGGTGGTCTGGCCCGCGATCGTGGCCCACCGATCGGCGTGTGGGCCAGTGCCGTGGGGGCACTCTTTTTTTCCCGCCGCTGCCACGGTCTCCACCATGGCTGAGGCGGAAGAGACCCCCCCTACCTCACATGTGCCGGTGGTAAAGTCAGTAGCTGCTGACGCACCAGCGCATGCGCGGACCGGCGAAGGCCTTTCGGCCAGCCCCGACGCCGGGCGCCAAAGGCGGTTGGCGCCGGTTTTGGCGCCGGCCGGCGCAGCGGAAACCACTCCGGCGCGGGCCTTGCCCCTAAAGGTGCGGAGAATTCTGCACCTTTGGGGAGGACGGACGCCGGAGTGGTTGGCGCCACTCCGCAACGCCCGGACCCCCCACCCCGCCGGATAGGGGAGAATCCCGGCCATGATTAGAACAGGGACAGGAATGGTTGTTGGAAGTTCCGGGGTATAGAAGTTTCAGTAAGAGTAGGGAAGGTGGTAAAAGAGATGGAGGAGCAGCATTGTTAATCAAGGTTAGTTTAACGGCTGCAGAAAGGCAGTTCGAAGGGGATCTGCCTACTGAGGTAATATGCGCCGAATTTAGAAATAGGAAAGTTTTCTATAGGCCCCCAAATAGTAGTAGAGATGTGCAGGAAGAAATTGCAAAACAGATTATGGATAGGTGTGGAGGTCTCAGGGTAGTTGTCATGGGTGACTTTAACTTTCCAAATATTGATTGGAAACTTTATAGGTCGAACAGTTTGGATGGGGCAGTTTTTGTACAGTGTGTGCAGAAGGGTTTCCTGACACAATATGTGGATAGGCCGACAAGAGGGGGGCCACATTGGATTTGGTACTGGGTAATGAACTGGGCCAAATGTTAGATTTGTTTGTGGGAGAGCACTTTGTAGATAGTGACCACAATTCGGTGTCTTTCACTTTTGCACTGGAGGGGGATAGGGCCATACGGCAGGGCAAGGTTTATAATTGGGGGAGGGGTAATTATGATGCAATTAGGCAAGAATTAGGGAGCATAAGATGGGAACAGATACTGTCAGGGAAAGGCACAAATGAAAAGTGCAGCTTGTTCAAGGAACAAATACTGTGTGTCCTTGATAGGTATGTCCCTGTCAGGCAGGGAGGAAATGGCCGTGTGAGGGACCCATGGTTCACAAAAGAGGTTGAATGTCTTGTCAAGAGGAAAAAGGAAGCATATGTAAGGATGAGAAAACAAGGTTCAGTTCGCTTGAGGGTTACAAGGTAGCAAGCAATGCGCTAAAAAAAAGGGCTTAGGAGAGCTAGCAGGGGGCATGAGAAGTCCTTTGCGGGTCGGATCAAGGAAAACCCCAAGGATTTTTGCACTTATGTGAGGAATAAAAGAATGACCGGGTGAGGTTAGGGTTGGTCAAGGATAGTAGTGGGATATTGTGCATGGAGTCAGAAGAAATAGGAGAGGCGTTGAATGAATACTTTTCTTCAGTGTTCACCAAGGAGAGGGGCCATGTTTTTGAGGATGAGAGTGTGATACAGGCGGGTAGGCTGTAGGAGGTAGATGTTCTGAGGAAGGATGTATTAGCAATTTTGAAAAACTTTAGGGTCGACAAGTCCCCTGGGCCAGATGGGATATATCCTTGGATTCTTTGGGAAGCAAGGGATGAGATTGCAGAGCCTTTGGCTTTGATGTTTGGGTCCTCACTGTCCACGGGGATAATGCCAGAGGACTGGAGAGTGGCGAATGTTGTTCCTCTGTTCAAGAAAGGGAATAGGAATGACCCTGGGAATTATAGGCCGGTTAATCTTACTTCGGTGGTCGGTAAGTTAATGGAAAAGGTCCTGAAGGATAGGATTTATGACCATTTGGAAAGATGCAGCTTAATCCGGGATAGACAACATGGATTCGTGAAGGGTAAGTCTTGTCTCACTAATTTGATTGAATTGAGGAGGTAACTAAGTGTGTCGATGAAGGTAGAGCAGTTGATGTTGTATACATGGATTTTTGTAAGGCGTTTGATAAGGTTCCCCATGGTCGGCTTATGAAGAAAGTAAGGAGGTGTGGGATAGAGGGAAATTTGGCCAATTGGATAAGTAACTGGCTATAACATAGAAGACGCAGGATGGTGGTGGATGGAAAATGTTCAGACTGGAGACCAGTTACCAGCGGTGTACCACAGGGATCAGTGCTGGGTCCTCTGCTATTTGTGATATTTATCAATGACTTGGAGGAGGGGGCTGAAGGGTGGGTCAGTAAATTCGCTGATGACACCAAGATTGGTGGAGTAGTGGATGAGGTGGAGGGCTGGTGTAGGCTGCAAAGAGACATTGATAGGATGCAGAGCTGGGCCGGAAAATGGCAGATGGAGTTTAACCCTGTTAAGTGCGAGGTGATTCATTTTGGTAGAAAACATTTGAATGCGGATTACAGGGTCAACGGCAGGGTTCTGAGGAATGTGGAGTATCAGAGAGATCTTGGGGGTTCATGTCCACAGATCTCTGAAGGTGCCACTCAAGTGGACAGAACCGTGAAGAAGGCCTATAGTGTGTTAGCATTTATGAACAGGGGGCTTGAGTTCAAGAGCCACAGGGCTATGCTGCAACTGTACATGACCCTGGTGAGACCACATTTGGAGTATTGTGTGCAGTTCTGGACACCTCAGTATAGGAAGGATGTGGAAGCATTGGAATGCGTGCAAAGGAGATTTACCAGGATTCTGCCTGGTTTGCAGGATCGGTCTTATGAGGAAAGGATGAGGGAGCTAGGGCTTTTCTCTTTGGAGCGGAGGAGGATGAGGCGACTTAATAGAGGTTTATAAGATGATGAGGGGGCTAGATAGATTGGACGTTCAGAGACTATTTCCTCGGGTGAATGTAGCTGTTACAAGAGGGCATAACTATAAGGTTCAGGGTGGGAGATATAGGAGGGATGCGCGTGGTAGGTTCTTTACTCAGAGAGTGGTTAGGGTGTGGAATGGACTGCCTGCTGTGATAGTGGAGTCATCATAGAATTTACAGTGCAGAAGGAGGCCATTCAGCCCATCGAGTCTGCACCGGCTCTTGGAAAGAGCACCCTACCCAAGATCAACAACTTCACCCTATCCCCATACCCCAGTATCCCCACCCAACACTAAGGGCAATTTTGGATACTAAGGACAATTTATGATGGCCAATCCACCTGATCTGCACATCTTTGGACTGTGGGAGGAAACCGGAGCACCCAGAGGAAACCCACGCACACACGGGGAGGATGTGTAGACTCCGCACAGACAGTGACCCAAGCCGGAAGCGAACCTGGGACCCTGGAGCTGTGAAGCGATTGCGCTATCCACAATGCTACCATGCTGCCCACTTTAGGATTCCTGAGTCGGACACTTTCGGAACTTTCAAGCAGTTATGGGATAGGCACATGGAGCACACCAGAATGACAGGGAGTGGGATAGCTTGATCTTGGTTTCGGACAATGCTTGGCACAACATCAAAGGTCGAAGGACCTGTTCTGTGCTGTACTGTTGTATGTTCTATGTGCAGTTCTCCAGGTTTGGCCTAACCAGAGTTTGTGAATCTCGAGACTTTTCCAGTCACACTGAGACCTGAAATCTTCCCTCACAGACAGAACAGACAAACCTTTTACCTTCCACACCAGATGCTGCTAAAATTCAGTTTCTAATGAATCGAGTGACTCTGTCAGATCGCGATGTGACGTTTGGTTTGTGTTTCCCGTCTGTTAAGCCTCCACTTCCAGTATCCTGTAAATTTACAGAAACCTCACTGTCAGTTTAGGGTAGAAATTCACAACATTCTCTCCTCGCCAACTTTGATTAAATGTATTCCTGGAGGTTTGATCACATGGCCAGTCTCCATCCTCCAGCAATTAATCGGTCAACACATCCATCCTTGTGACACACTGCCTTCCTCGGCCAATTGGGAAGTAAAAGGACTCATTACCTTACAGGACAGTGATTGACTGTCAGCCAAACAACCTTTATCCCATTTTCAATATTTTATATCCGCTGAAGAGAAATATTCAAAAATATTTTTTACTTTCCCAATGACTTTCCAGACACCCAGGTATGAATCTCACTAAGGCAGAAGGTAAAATTTGAATTCATTTAAAGTTTTCTGATGACCATGAAATCATTGTCGATTGTTGCAAAGACCCATCTGGTTCACTCATGTCCTTCAGTGAAGGAAATCTTCTCTCCTTACCTGGTCTGGCCTACATGTGACTCCAGATCCACAGTCAGCTGGTTGACCCTTAAAATGCTCTCTGATATACACTCAGTTCAAGGGCAATTAGGGATGGGCAGTGAATGCTGGCCCAGCCAGCGACACCCACATCCCGTGAATGAATAGAAAAGAAAATCTGCCATCCTTACCTGGTCTGGCCGACACGATTCCAAACCACAGCAATGTGGTTGTCTCTTTAAATGCCCTCCGAGATGGCCGAGCAAGCCACTCAGTTTAAGGAAAATTAGGGATGGGCAATAAATGTTGGCCCAGCCAGTGACTCCCACAAATGATTAAAATAAAATCCTGGAGACTCCAGTCAGTCAATCCGCGAGAGTTGGTATCCGGTCCAGGCTCGCAGCGCATGCACCCTGCGGCACCTTGTCCTCTGTAAAGATGGCGGCCGGTAACCCGGGCCTGTCACCGCTCAGCTTTCACTCTATTCGGTGCTGTTTAAGACGGGACCGTTAACATTTTGCTCGGGAGTTGAAGCCCCCACGGGGTATTTATGAAGCCTCCCAGCTCACTCCGCAGCTTCTATTGCTCCCCGGCCACCCACCGAAGCTTCTGTCATGTGGATAGAGCACATTCTGAGCTGCAATCCATGTTGGGTAATAAACCCGCCATTGAAATGGATATTTTTGATATAAATTATGCTTTGCAAAATGATTACGATTAGTAACAGTGGGCCAAGGCAACACCCACATCCCAAGAACAAATTAAATTGCCCCTTGATTGGAAAACAATATAAATTTATATATTTTTTAAATTCTGAGGGATCAAAATAGTTTGGATAGGAAGGTCCTATTCCCTTTGGTTGAGGAATATATATAAAAGGGGGCAGAGATTTAGGGAAGGACTAGGAGGTTTAGAGGGTGGTGAGGATCTGTGACATGCTGCCTGAAATGATGGCAGAAACGCTCATAACATTTCAAACGTATTTAGATAGACATCTGAATTGATGTAACCAAAAAGGTTGCAGACTAAAATCTGGAAATTGGGATTAGGCTGAATACCTACTTTGTAGCCACGATGAGCTGAATGAAATGCAACCGGAACAACAAACTTCAATAAAATCCCGGATAGTAACTCTTACTACGAACAAGGTCAGCAGTTTGCCCACTTTAGCTGCCAAGTATGTTAATGTGGTAATTTTAAAATTTACCTGCATACACAAGAGTACAACAGCAAATTATTTAACGTCTCCAATGTGATCGGTGTAATTAGTCTCAAATTTAACCTGGAATGGTCATTAAAAGTTTCCCAGTCACTCTGATATCTGAAATCTTTGTCCCCAGACAGAACAGACAAACCATTTTACCTCCCAATGACATTCCGGTCCTGATGAATCCAGTAACTCAGTCAGGTGATGATGTGATGTTTGGTTTGAAGTTCCCGTTAGTAAATCCTCCTCTTTCTAAAGGAATTTCACTCTCAGTCCTGGAGAGAAATTCAGGCGATTCTGTCTTCCGGTTTCCGGTTCCTGGATGCTCGCGCATGCGCCCTGCTGAGCATTTCCGCTGAGCAAGATGGCGGAAACGCAGGCGCCCTGCAGCATATCGCCCCAAAACAGATGACAGCCGTTAACAATGGCCGATCAGAGAGAAAATCACAGATGCGGCCGCCCCATTCGGTACAAACACCGAACTGTGTCAAAATTGCCGGAACCAATGAGGAACGTAACTGAATAATGGCGGATAAGGCTACCCAGAATGCCGGGCGCGGAGGAATGCGCCCTATCTCCATCACAGGAGCCAGAACGCGCAGGCGCGAGTATGCCCCACCCCCGAAAGTATCGTCTCTGCGCAGAGCAGGCAGTGAGAGTGAGTGCGGCTCCCAGAGGCTGAATGAGAGCCGCCGCGAGCGGGGACAATGGTGAGAACCCAAACCCCCCAATAAGACCCATTGGTTTTATTGTCAGTCTGCAGACAGGAGTTGGAGAACTGAACCCAGGCAGAGGAGAGGGAGGGAGAAAATTGGGAGTGGAGGAAAGAGATGGTGAGATGGGTTTGTGTTTCAGCCCAGGTAGGAGGGAGAGTGTGTGGGACGGGGATTTACAGCTTTGGAGGAACAAGAGAGGGAAAAATGTTCCAGAGAAACTAGAATTGCCTGATCAGAATTTCTGTCTTGGACTGACAGTGATGGCTTTTGTAAACTCCTTTTACAGGATATTAGAAGTGGAGAATTGGCCGACAGAAAACTCAAACCAAACATCACATCGAAATCTGACAGCCACTCTTTTCATTAGGAGCTAAATATGATCAGTCTGTGAATTTGGAAGGAGAAATGTTTGTTCTGTTTCAGCAGTGTGACAGCAAAAGCACCTGAGTGTTCCAATGGACTAACTGTGGAGAGAGCTTTAACCAGTTAGACATCCTCAAAAAAAGTATCGCATCATTCACTGCAGGGAGAAATTATACGCATGTTTTGTGTGTGAACAAGGCTTCAACCGGGAGAGACACTCTCACCATGGAGAAACCGTGGAAATGTGCAGACTGTGGGAAGGGATTTAGTTACCCATCACAACTGGAAGTTCATCGGCACAGTCACACTGGGGAGAGACCGTTCATCTGCTCCATTTGTGGGAAGGGATTCACTCTTCTGACACCAGCGAGTTCACACTGAGGAGAGGCCATCCAACTGTTATATCTGTGGAAAGAGATTTACTCAGTCATCCCACCTGCTAACACACCAGCGAGTTCACAAGTGACGACAAGGTTTAGGTTATACCCTTATTGATGCTGTTAGTCATGTACAGGACTAAATAATGTTCACTCTGACAGTCTTAATCTGCTGATGAGGTTTATTATTCTGAATAAATGTGAAATAAATCAACTTTGTTTAAAACGTTGTTGCAGATCTTTATCTTTCCCACCTGAGTGTTTAACATCACCTGCCTGGGGCTCAGAAAGGACAATCTGGGG
Source organism: Scyliorhinus canicula (assembly GCF_902713615.1). Lineage (NCBI taxonomy): Eukaryota > Metazoa > Chordata > Chondrichthyes > Carcharhiniformes > Scyliorhinidae > Scyliorhinus > Scyliorhinus canicula. Next base: position 543,480 of record NW_024055676.1, read on the forward strand.
GAGGATCACACAGCAGGAACAGAACTTCAGCCTGGACACAGTCCTTCAGGGTCACACTGAGAGGGACAAATTACACTTTCATCTCTCTTGACTGTCAGCAAAGTACCTGTGTGGGTTAATCCTGAGGCGTATAAGAAATGTGTCCCAATCACTCTCTTCCATAGCTCAGAGCTCCTAGACATAGAACAGAAGCTCCTTTACAACTGTTAAGAGTCAGGAAGAACAATGGTGAATGTTGGAAACATGCTGTCAAATCTGAGATTGGTGGAAAACTGTGATGTTCTTGATTGAATGTAAAGCAGCTAGTTTAAGTTTGTGTGACAGTCACAATGAATTAATTGAATAGAAACCTACTTAAAATAGATTGGTTGAATTCTACGTTAAAATAGCAGCTGTTAACTGCTGGGACAATTAGACAACAGTTTGATTCTTGGATAAAGAAGAAGCTCCAGTGTGTGTCCAAGAACTCCCAGTTTTACTGATGTGTGATTCCCACATTCTGTCCTTTAAAATAAACCTCAGCCCTACCAGCCTTTAACAATCAGAGACATAACAGAGAAAAAGGTGAAGCTGTGTCTGCCCCTTTAACTGGGAGCTGAGCAGTGTCAGAGTCCCGACTGTCCCCTGAAGACTGAGTGATGTGTTCAGCTGAAGATTCCTCTTGGCTGTTTTCTGGGTGGTCTCCTTATTCTGATCATTCTCAGTGATTGGATTGGAGTTGTTTATTGTCACGTGTACCGAGGTACAGTGAAAAGTATTTTTCTGCAAGCAGCTCAACAGATCATTCAGTACATGGAAGAAAAGGGAATTAAACAAAATTCAAGAAAATACATAATAGGACAACACATGATATCCTCGGGTATGTGAACCTGCTCTCCTGTCTCATTCACTGAACATCTCTCTTCTCTCTCAGATTCTCACTTAACCTCTCTCCGCTCTCACACTCACTCATTTCACATATCTCCCACCTCTCTATCTTTCTCTCTGACACTCTCTGTTCACCTTTATATTTACAGAGCGCCTAAATTCACTAAACTTTTCTCTCTCATTATCTCTCTCTGAAGAAACACCGAACACACCGAACCTCTCCGCTTTCTGAGTGAACATCTCATTTATGGAGACTCAATATTTTCTCTCTCTTCCTCTCACTTTCTCTCTCTCTGATTGGCCCTGACTCACTTTTAATCTCCTATTTTCTAATAACCTACTTTGAGGAAAATTTAAGTTTCTATAATGTCCCCTCATTTCTCCCAGTGATATCCTCAGTCCATCTTCCAGTTCAGTAAATATGTTAAAAATCTAAATAACCTCATATTTTAATGTTTAAAATGGGAATGGAGGTGAATGTAATGCTGAGACCGGCAGCAATCTGTGTGGGTGTTCTTGATGCTGTCACAGTGAGTTCACCCTCACAGGCAGGAAGACTGTTCACGGTGATAACATGAAACTGACGCCTGCTGTTTCATTCTCAGGTAACACAACTTCCTGTTTCTCTGCTGCCAGTTCCAAGCCGCACATCTCACTTCTGAGCAGAAAATAAATCCAGGGACCACAATCTGGTGAGAATATCTGTCAGTGCGGCCTATATCTGTCCACAGAGTCAGGGCAGAGTCACACAGATCACACTGTGGTGACATTTACAAATGAGCCGGTTATTTCTGTTCAGAGTCTCCATTCCCGGACAGAACCGGCTGTGTCTGTGATCAGTCACTGAGTTCCCTCTGCTCTCTGTAGCTGGGAACTGATAACCTGCTCCCTTATATTTTATATCATTCTTTCTGTGTTACTTGTTACCTCTATTTTTCAACTTTAATCTCTCGCCACCTCATCTTTCTGCTGTTTAAAATCTCAGTTTTTCTCACAGTTCGTCGGTCTCTCCTTTCCTCTGTATCTCTATCTCTCGATATCTGTATGTTCCTATTTAATAGAGGTGTTGAATTTCATGAAGGGGTTGTAATAGATTAAAGAAAGTAAGAGGGAGAAAACCAGTAAATGTTGATAAAACTCAGCAGTTCTGGCAGCATCGGTACTGAGAGAAACAGAGTTAACGTTTCGAGTCCCTGTGACTCAGAGCAGGAGAAACCGGGATTGTCCCTCTGTGATCAGGGAAGGTGAAGGGGAGATTTAATAGAGGTGTTTAAAATGAGGAAGGATTTGTGATGGTGTCGATGGGGAGAAACTGTTTCCCAAGAGCAGGAGGGTGTCTAACGAGAGAGCATAGAGATTTAAGATATTTGACAACTGAAACCAAGGGGGTGATGAGGAGAATGGTTTTTACACAGTGATGTGATGTGATCTGGAATTCACACTGACAGGCTGCTGGAAGCAGATTTACAGTAACTTTCAAAGGGAGTTACACTTGTAGAGGGTAAATTGGCAGTGTTATGGTGAATCAGATGACTTCGACAGTTCACTCATAGAATCTCTACAGTGCAAAATTAGGCCATTCGGCCCATTGAGTTTGCACTATACCTCGGCGCAATGCCCCATCCTATACCTGTAGCCCCACCTAACCAATGCATTTTTGGACACCAAGGGGAAGTTGATCATGACCAATCCACCTAAGCTGTAAATCTTTGAATGGTTGTAGGAAACCCATGCAGACACTGAAAGAAAGTGCAAGCTCCACACAGTCACCCAAGGCTGGAATTGAACCAGGGTCCATGGTACTGTGAGGTAGCAATGATGCCCTTTGTGACAGTCTGAATTTTCTCTCCTGATGTTTTAACATTTGATCTTTTCAATCACAATGTGTCTCAAAGAGAAGATTTAAACTTTGGTTTTAGCTGTCATATATATTTCCTGTGTGACTGTAAATCGAGAACCACTAGAATGATTTCAGTTCCTCTCCAGGTGCACCTCAGATACCAGAAATACCTGGAGTTCCCCATGTCCTCATTGCTCTCATCTTGGATAGAACAGTTCTGAATCAGGTGGAGTCAGTCACACGTGCCTCTGTCATGGTATTTCCATTCCTATTTTATCATACTGCTCCCAGTGACACTGACTATAGCACAGAAACATCAAATTATCATTGCTACCTTGCATCTTGCCCTCTTATTATTGTCTAATGATAACAGTGACAGAGTAACACACACTGGATTTGGACTGACAGGCAGGTTATTGTCTGATAATAACAGTGACATAATTATTATCTGGGAAGCAACAGTGCTACCCACTGTGCTACCATGCCGCCCTAGATTGGCCCAGGTAGCGTGATATTTTAGAGAGGTCGGTGCAGATTTGATGGGCCGAATGGCCCCCTTCTGCACTTTAGCGACTCTTATGATTCTACATTGAATCTAATGATATGTTCACTCACACACTACAGTCTGACTTATTATTGGAACATACACTGTGTTTGTTACTCTCAAAGTGAGTGAATCCTTTGCTGTTTCCCCTCTGGGTCCCATCTCCACTATTATTGTCTGATTGTCCCACTGAGACTCTCACTGTTATTATTGGACAATCAGCTAATCAGCCTGAGCCTGTGGCCGCTCTCACCATCTGGAACCGTCACAATGCCCGGGTGATTGACGGCAGCTCCGGACCAATAGGAGGTGGAGGAGCGGGTCTGGAGGACGATCAGGAGCGGCTGGTCCTCCAACCAATCGGAGAGAATGAGGGGAGGGGTCCACTGTGATTCAAGCATGCGCAATGTGGGTAATGGCGAAGGAGAAGGGCGTGTTCTTCAGATCCAAAATTCGTAAGGGGCGTTTAACAATATGGAGAGAGCGAGAGATCGCGGGGGTGGGCGGAAACGTTGTGTAAAGCTGTTGTAAGTTGCAATCCTCGGTAAAGGGTTTTCGGGACCCGGGTTGTACCCAGCGGGGCTGCAGCTCCTCATCTTCGGCTCGGGTTAACGGCCGCCATCTTTATTGAATGCGCAGCAGGGCGCATGCGCGTTTCTCATCTTTGTCGGGGCGATGTTTCAATGAGTGGGAGGGGCTTGTTCCCCATTGTTCAGAATGGAGACAACTTGTCCATCAAACTGGATTAGTCTTTCAGTCCCAATGTTTTATTGATGATGCAAAGCGGTGACAGAGATGGAAAGAAAAGGAAGCCAATCCTGCTCTCCGGATTTCACTGTCTCATTGGACATCCTGCCCCATGTGTCCAAAGCTCTGCGGCTCTGTTCAGCCACATGAAGACCCAGGGCAGAAACTCTCAGCCCTGAGGAGACGTCACGGCCTCACGGTAGCATGGTGGTTAGCATCAATGCTTCACAGCTCCAGGGTCCCAGGTTCGATTCCCGGCTGGGTCACTGTCTGTGTGGAGCCTGCACGTCCTCCCCGTGTGTGTGTGGGTTTCCTCCGGGTGCTCCGGTTTCCTCCCACAGTCCAAAGATGTGCGGGGGTTAGGTGGATTGGCCATGCTAAATTGCCCGTAGTGTAAGGTTAATGGGGGGATTGTTGGGTTACGGGTATACGGGTTACGTGGGTTTAAGTAGGGTGATCATTGCTCGGCACAACATCGAGGGCCGAAGGGCCTGTTCTGTGCTGTACTGTTCTATGTCACCCTCAAATCGAGGGACTGCTGATGATAATGAGGGTCAGTGCGCAGCGGGGGGCATGAGCGGTCATCCTGGACCCATAAGCAGTAAGGGAAAATGTTGTGAATTTCTATCCTGGACTGACGGTGGTTAATTTTGGAAACTCCTTTTACAGGGGGTTAGTAGGAGAGGATTTACACACAGCAAATTCAAACCAGGAGAAATGTTTATCTTTCCTGAATTTCCTGAAGGAAAATGTTAATGGTTTTTCATTTTTTTTCTGAAACAGCACTGAACAGAGTGACAGCTGAGCCGTGACAGGCCCTGGTTACCGGCCGTCATCTTTACAGAGGACAATGCGCCGCAGGGAAGGGGCTGGTTTAGCACAGTGGGCTAAGACAGCTGGCTTGTAATGCAGAACAGGGCCAGCAGCGCGGGTTCAGTTCCCGTACCAGCCTCCCCGAACAGGTGCTGTAATGTGGTGACTAGGGACTTTTCACAGGAACTTCATTGAAGCCTACTTGTGACAATACGTGATTATTATTATTATGCGCTGCGAGTCTGGCCGGATGCCAACTCTCCCGGATTGACTGACTGGAGTCTCCAGGATTTTATTTTAATCATTTGTGGGAGTCACTGGCTGGGCCAACAGTTATTGTCCATCCCTAATTTCCCTCAAACCGAGTGGTTGGCTCGGCCATCTCGGAGGGCATTTAAAGAATCAACCACATTGCTGTGGTTTGGAATCGTGTCGGCCAGACCAGGTAAGGATGGCAGATTTTCTTTTCTATTCATTCCCGGGATGTGGGTGTCACTGGTTGGGCCAGCATTCACTGCCCAGCCCTAATTGCCCCTGAACTGAGTGCATCTCAGAGAGCATTTTAAGAGTCAACAAGCTGACTGTGGATCTGGAGTCACATGTAGGCCAGACCAGGTAAGGATAGAAGATTTCCTTCACTGAAGGACAGGAGTGAACCGGATGGATCTTTGCAACAGCCAACAATGGCTTCATGGTCATCAGTAAACTTTCAATGAATTCAAATTTTACCTTCTGCCTTAGTGAGATTCATACCTGGGTCTCTGGAAAATCATTAGGACAGTAAAGAAGATTTTTGAACATTTCTCTTCAGTGGATATAAAAATATTGAAGATGGGATAAAGGTTGTTTGGCTGACAGTCAATCACTATTCTGTAAGGTAATGAGTCCTTTTGCTTCCCAATTGGCCGTGGAAGGCAGTGTGTCACAAGGATGGATGTGTTGACCGATTAATGGCTGGAGGATGGGGGCAGGTCATGTGATCCAACCTCTAGGAATACGTTTAATCAAAGTTGGCGAGGAGAGAATGTTGTGAATTTCTATCCTGAACAGACAGTGAGGTTTCTGTAAATTTACAGGATACTGGAACAGGAGGTTTAACAGACGGGAAACACAAACCAAACATCACATCGCGATCTGACAGAGTCTCTCGATTCATCAGAACCTGAATATCAGCAGCATCTGGGTGTGGAAGGTAAAAGGTTTGTCTGTTCTGTCTGTGAGGGAAGATTTCAGGTCTCGGTGTGACTGCAAAAGCCCCAAGATTCACAAACAATGGTTAGGCCTGAGGAAGGATGAAATGGCCTTGGAGCGAGTGCAGCACAGATTTACCTGAGTGATATCTGAACCCCCCCCCGGGGTTAGATTACAAGGCAAGATTAGACAAAAATGTCACAGTCAGCTGTCAGCACGGTGGCGCAGTGAGTAACACTGCTGCCTCACAGCGCCGAGGTCCCAGGTTCGATCCCGGCTCTCGGTCACTGTCCGTGTGGAGTCTGGACATTCTTCCCGTGTTTGCGTGGGTTTCGCTCCCAAAACCCAAAGATGTGAAGGCTAGTTGGATTGACCATGCTAAATTGCCCCTTAATTGGAAAAAATGAATTGGGTACTCTAAATTTATTTTTAAAAGTTTAAAGGAACATTATGGCCAGAGAAGGGCATTTGGTCCATTGAGTCCATGCTAGCTCACTAATCGGCACAATGGTTAGCACTGTTGCTTCACAGCGCCAGGGACCCGGGTTTGATTCCCGGCTTGGGTCACTGTCTGTGTGGAGTCTGCACGTTCTCCCCGTGTCTGCATGGGTTTCCTCCAGGTGCTGCGGTTTCCTCCCACAAGTCCTGAAAGACGTGCTTGTTAGGTGAATTGGACATTCTGAATTCTCGCTCAGTGTACCCGAACAGGTGCCGGAGTGTGACGGCTTGGGGATTTTCACAGTAACCTCATTGCAGTGTTAATGTAAGCCGACTTGTGGCACTAATAAATATTATTATTATCTGGAGCAATCCAGTCAGAGTCATTCTCCTGCTCTGTCTCTGTATCCTCACAGCTTTATTTCTCTCAGGTTTCTATCCAATTTTAAAAAAAATAATTTATTGTGTCTATTTCCAAACACTGTCCTGGGCAGCAAGTGCCACTGGCTGTGTAAAAACATTCTTTCTCATACCTCCTGGACCAATGTAGAAAATAGGAGCAGGAGGAGACCATTTGGCCCTTCGAGCCTACTCCACCATTCATTGCGATCAGAGCTGATTAGGCTCAATAACCTAATCCCGCTTTCCCCCCATATCCTTTGATCCCCTTCACCCTCGGTGCTGTATCTAACTACTTCTTGAAAACATGCAATGTTTTGGCTTTAATTGGCAGCACGGTAGCATTGTGGATAGCACAATCGCTTCACAGCTCCAGGGTCCCAGGTTCGCTTCCGGCTTGGGTCACTGTCTGTGTGGAGTCTGCACAACCTCCCCGTGTGTGCGTGGGTTTCCTCCGGGTGCTCCAGTTTCCTCCCACGGTCACAAAGATGTGCAGGTTAGGTGGATTGGCCATAATAAATTGCCCTTAGTGTCCAAGATTGCCCTTAGTGTTCGGTTGGGTTATGGGGATCGGGTGGAGGTGTTGACCTTGGGTAGGGTGCTCTTTCGAAGAGCCGGTGCAGACTCGATGGGCCGAATGGCCTCCTTCTGCACTGTAAATTCTCTGCTAATTAGTTCCTGCAGCGACGAATTCCACAGGCTCACCACTCTCTGGTTGAAAACATTTCTCCTCCTCTCTGTACTAAATGGTCTACCCCGTATCCTCAGACTGTGACCCCTATTTGTGGACACAACACTATTGGGAACATCCTTCTTGAATCTATTCTGTTTCACCCTGTTTTTTTTTTAAACATAAATTTAGAGAGCCCAATTTTTTTTTGTGCAATTAAGGGGCAATTTTAGTATGGCCAATCACAAGAGGAAACATCCTCTCCACATCCACCCTGTCAAGACCCCTCAGGATCTTGTATCGTTCAATCCAGGTTTTACCCAAAACTTTAAATCTGTTTCCTGACTGCTTGTACGATCAGTGAATGGAAACAGAGTTTCTTTGTCCACCCGTTGGAAATCTGGCATAATCTTGTGTCCCTGAATCAAATCTCCCCTCAACCTCCTTTGCTGGAACCATTCTGGTAAATCTCCTCTGAACCTTCTCAAGAACCTTCACATCCTTCCTGAAGAGTGGTGACCAGAGCTTTATAAAGATTCATAGAATAGAATTAGAACCATAGAATTCCTACAGTGCAGAAGGAGACCATTCGGCCCATCGGGTCTGCACCTATTCTCTGAAAGGGCACCCTGCCTAGGCCCACACCCCTACCCTGTCCCTGTGACCCCCATAGCCCCATCTAACCTGCACATCCCTGGACACTAAGGGCAATTTATCCTGGCCAATGCACCTAACTTTCCCTTCTTTGGACTGTTGGACTGAGCACCAGGTGGAAACCCACGCAGACAAGGGGAGAAACTCCACACAGTCACCAAGACCGGAATTGAACCAGAGTCGCTGGTGCTGTGAGGCAAGAGTGCTAACCACTGTGCCACCAGAAGCATAGTCTGGTATCAATATTACTGTTTATGAAGCTCAAGATTGAATTTGCTTTGCCAACTACTCTCTTAATCTGTCTTGTAGATATACAAAATCCCTCTTAACCTCTTTCTCTCTCCTCCCAAAGAGGTCAATTGGGTTTTATAACGATCCAGCCATTTTCATGGTCACTTTTTCCCAGTGCCGGCCCCACAAGTGACCAGATTCATTCAGCTCAATTTCACAACCTTTGTGTTTTTGTGGGTTCTCTCTCATTCCCTATTTTCTGTTTTTCAATCAGTTTCACAGGGTGTTCGAAGGGGAGGCCCCAAAGTCCGGAAACTCAAAACAAGCATCAGAACAGGATCTGACAGAGTCCTTAATTGATCATATCCTGAATATCAACGTACTTTGAACATGGAAGGAAAAAGCATCGTTCACAGCGGGGAGAAACCGTACACGTGTTGTGTGTGTGGACGAGGATTCACTCGATCATCAGGCCTCACAAGCCACAAATGCAGTCACACTGAGGAGAAACCGTGGAAATGTGCGGACTGTGGGAAAGGATTCACTTACCCATCCAGCCTGGAAACTCATCGACGCAGTCACACTGGGGAGAGACCATTCACCTGCTCCAAGTGTGGGAAGGGATTTACTCAGTTAACGGCCCTGCGGAGTCACCAGCGAGTTCACACTGGGGAGAGACCATTCACCTGCTCCAAGTGTGGAAAGGGATTCATTCGGTCATCCGACCTGCTGAGTCACCAGCGAGTTCACACTGATGAGAGACCGTTTCAATGTCCAGACTGCGGGAAGTGCTATAAAAGTTCTGGGGATCTGATCAGCCATCAACGTGTTCATACTGACGTGAAACCGTTTAGGTGCTCTCACTGTGGGACTGGGTTCAGACGATCATCTGCCCTCATTGTACATCAGCGCGTTCACACTGATGAGAGACCATTTCAATGTTCAGACTGCAGGAAGTGCTACAAAAGTTCTGGGGAACTGAAACCGTTTTAGGTGCTCTCACTGTGGGACTGGGTTCAGACGATCATCTGCCCTCATTGTACATCAGCGCGTTCACACTGATGAGAGACCATTTCAATGTTCAGACTGCAGGAAGTGCTACAAAAGTTCTGGGGAACTGATGCACCATCAACGTGTTCACACTGACGAGAAACCGTTTAGGTGCTCTCACTGCGGGACTGGGTTCAGACAATCATCTGACCTCACTGTACATCAGCGCATTCACACTGGGGAGAAGCCATTCACCTGCACCCAATGTGGGAAGGGATTCACTCAGTCATCTGAGTTGCATAGGCACCAGCGAATTCACACTGGGGAGAGACCATTCACCTGCGTGCAATGTGGGAAGGGATTCACTCGGTCATCCGGCCTGCAGAAGCACCAGCGAATTCACACTGGGGAAAGGCCATTTGCCTGCACCCAATGTGGGAAAGGATTCACCGAGTCATTTTACCTCACTGTACATCAGCGAGTTCACACTGGGGAGAGACCGTTCACCTGCTCCAAGTGTGGGAAGGGATTCACCACTTCATCCAACCTACTGAAACACCAACGAGGCCACAAGTAACCACAGTGATTGGATTTTGCTGTTCCTCACATTCAGGACTGAATAATGTTCATTGGGTCTCTTTCTGCTGATAACAAACTCCAGCCCATTTACAGGGGCTAATATTCTGGCTAAAAGTCAAATAAATTAGATTTGTGTTAAATACGCAGTGTTTAAACTTTTTTTTAATAAAAAATTTTAATTAGATGTTTTTCGGCATTGTAAACAATAGAATTACAGACGAGAAAACGAAAGGGCTGTACAGTAAACAAAGCACATAGTGCAATTGCCATAGCCCACCCCACCCAGATCTGCCTAAATGACCCCCTATACCACATTCCCCTGACACCACCCCCCACCCCGCTGACGATTAATTCTCCGCAAAGAAGTCAATGAATGGTTGCCACCTCCGGGCGAACCCTAATAACGACCCTCTCAAGGCGAACTTGATTTTCTCTAAGCCCAGGAAACTCGCCATGTCTGACAGCCAGGCTTCCGACTTCGGGGGCTTTGACTCCCTCCAAGATAGAAGTATCCGTCTCCAGGCTACCAGGGAAGCAAAGGCCAAGACGTCGACCTCTCTCCCCCTGGACCTCCGGGGCCCCTGAAACCCCAAAAATCGCCACCTCTGGACTCATTGCCACCCTCGTGTCCAATACTCTGGACATGACGTCCTCAAACCCTTACCAGTATCTCCTCAGTTTTGGACGTGCACAAAACATGTGGACATGGTCTGCCGGTCCTTTCAGACACTTTATACACCTATCCGGGACACTGCCATGTGGGGCCCGGTGGCCTGGCACATGTTGCAGTCCCATCAGCACCCACATCCGCCCACAGGCCTTCCTCAATCTCCTCTCCCAACACCTCCCATTTATGTCTCAGCTCCTCGGTCTGCGTCTCCTCCACCCCCAGGAGCTCCTTGTCAATATCCGAGACACTTCCCTCCCCCACCCATCCTCTCGACACTACCCTATCTTGGATCCCCCTCAGTGGCAAGAGTGGAAAAGATGGCACCTGCCTGCGCAAAACGTCCCGCACCTGAATACAACGGAATTCATTCCCCCTCGTCAACCCAAACTTCGCCTCCAGCGCCCTCAAGCTAGGGAAGTTCCCTTCCAAAAACAAATCTCTCATCCGCTCAATCCCAGCCCTCCGCCATACCCGATACCCCCGTCCAACCTCCCCGGGGCAAACCGATGGCTGTCACATATCGGGGACCAGACCGATGCTCTAGTTGCTCCCACGTGCCTCCTCCACTGCCCCCAGATCCGAAGGGCCGCCACCACTACAGGATTGGTGGAGAAGTGCGCTGGCGGGAACGGCAGAGGCACCGTCACCAACGCCCCCAGACTGGTACCCTTACCCCTACATGAGGCTGCCTCAACCCACTACCATGCCGACCCTCCCCCCACCACCCACTTCCTTATCATGGCTATGTTAGCCGCCCAATAATAGTTGCTGAAATTTGGCAGTGCAAGCCCCCCTTCCCCCCTGGTTCCGCTCGAGCATCACCATCGTCACTCGCGGCGACTTGCCCGCCCATACAAAACCCAAAATGATCTTGCTTACCCTCTTAAAAAAAGGAACGTGGAATGAAAATGGGGAGACATTGGAACACGAATAAGAATCTCGGGAGGACCATCATTTTAACTGTCTGTTCTCTCCCAGCTAACGACATCCCACCTCCAGAACTCCCCTCGCATTTGATCTACCAGCCAGGACAGGTTCAGCTTGTGCAGTCGATCCCAATCCCGCGCCACTGATATTCCTAGGTACCTGAAACTGTCCCCAACTAACCGGAACGGCAGCTCCCTCAGCCGGTCCCCTTGGCCCCTCTCCTGAACTACAAACATTTCACCTTTTGTCATATTCCATTTCTACCCCGAAAACCGGCCGAATTCCCCCAGGGTCGCCATGATTCCATCCGTCCCCGCCATCGGGTCCGAAATGTACACAAGCAGGTCACCTGTGTACAATGAAAATTCTGCTCCACCCTCTTTCCCCCCCCCCCCCCCCCTCCCCGAACCAGCCCCTTCCAACCCTCTGAAGCCCTCAGAGCAATTGCCAGCGGCTCTATAGCACAAACAGCAGTGTCCCCTCTGGCCCTGCGGGGGGCTCCGAGCTATAGAGTTTGCTATAAAAGTCCTTGAAAGCCCTGTTCACACCCGCCGCATCCCCCACCAAGTTACCGCCTCCATCCACCACTTTACCTATTGCCCTAGCCGCCTCCCTCTTTCTGAGCTGCTGGGCCAGCATCCTGCTGCCTTTCTCTCCATGTTCATATACCGCACCCCTCGCCTTTCTGAGCTGCTCTACTGCCTTACCCGTGGACACCACCCCAAACTCCGCCTGCAGCCTCCTCCATTCCCTCCAGAACTCCGCACTCGGGGTCCCCGCATACCTCCCGTCAATCTGCAGGATCTCCGCTAACAGTCGGTCCGTCTCTGCCCTGTCCATCTTGTCCCTGTGAGCCCGGATTGAAATCAGCTCCCCTCTCACCACTGCCTTGAGCGCCTCCCACACCACTGTTGCTGAGACTTCCCCCGTATCGTTGACCTGCAGGTAGTTATGTATACACTTCCTCACCCTCTCACACATCCCTTCGTCCGCCATCAGTCCCACATCCAGCCTCCACTGCGATGCTGGAACCTCTCTTCACTCACCTGTAGCTCGACCCAATGTTGGGCATGGTCGGAAATGGCAATTGGCGAACACTGCGCATCCACCACCCCTGTCAATAGATCCCTACTCAGTATTAAAAAAGCGATCCGGGAGACTTCCAGTGGCAGTTATGCAGCAGTAAGCCACACATGTGGGAGCTCCCGTTTTAAAGCGATTTTTCGGCTCTTTTGAGAGCCCAAAACGGAAATTTTTCGACGTCTCCCGGTGGGGGAAGGTGTGCTGAACGACTTTCCCTGCAGTCCATGACTCGAACTCGGAGTGGAAAGGTGGAAAAAACAGCAGCAGCTCCTCAGAAAAAACGGGGGAAGGGATCCAAGATGGCCACCGACAGAGCTCCAGAGGAGTGGAAGCTCTGGGCCCAGAAACAACAAACTGATCTCCTGCACTGCTTTAAAGAATTCAAGGATGAAGTACTGAGCTCTCTGCAGGAAACAAACAGAAGGCTGTCAGAGATTCAGTTCACCCAGGGTGCTGCCATCAAGAAGTTGCAGACGCAGGCCATTGAACGAGAGGAGGAGGCCGTGGTCCTCGTGAGTAAGGTGGAGGGGCACGAAGCACTCCACAAGAAGTGGCAGGAACGCTTCGAGGAGCTGGATCACCGCATGAGGCGGAAAAACCTGCGGATCTTGGGCCTTGCGGAGGGGCTGGAGGGATCGGACCTGACAGCCTATGTGGCTGTAATGCTGAATTCGCTAGTGGGGGCCGGGTCTCTCCATCTGCCCCTGGAGCTGGAGGGAGCACACAGAGTACTGGCCAGGAGGCCTAAGGAGAATGAACCCCCGCGTGCGGTGCTGGTGAGGTTCCACCGGTTCAGTGATCGGGACTGCGTGCTGCGCTGGGCCAAGAAGGTGAAGAGCAGCAATTGGGAGAATGGGGTAGTGCGGATCTACCAGGACTGGAGTGCGGAGGTGGCTAAGCGGCAGTCCGGATTTAATCGGACGAAAGAGGTGCTTTATAGAAAAACGATAAAGTTCAGAATGTTGCAGCCCGCGCGCCTGTGGGTAACTTATTCGGACCGGCACCATTATTTCTATTCCCCGGAGGAGGCGTGGGCCTTCGTGCGGACGGAGAAACTGGACTTGAACTAGGGGTTGGGGGTTGCGAGGTCGGCTGTAAGATATTAGTGCTGGATTCGGCTGTTGCTGTGTTCTCTTTTTCTTCGGTTTTTTTTCGTCTTGTTTTAGTACTTTTGCAATTTTGATATGGTTATTTACGGAGGGGTTGTTCTGCTATGTTTTTGTTTTTGTGCTTGGGGCATTGTTTGGGCTGTGTATCTTGCGGGGAGGGTCGGGGGGGTATGTTGTATTCTATGTCGGAGTGGGGGTATGGAGGGGGGCTGATATTTGGGAGCTGCGTCAGAAGGGTGTGGTGGGGCAGGGCGAAAGCGCGGGCTTTCCTCTGGTTTCCCGCACTGCGGGGCTGGGGGGCGGAGACGGTGACGGGGGGAGGTGGGGCCTTAACTGGTTCTTCCCCGCGCTGGAGCGGTGCCAGGAGGAGGGATAGGATGGGGGATGATCCCACTTCGGGAGGGGTCGGGCTATTGGCGGGAGTTTCCGGGGTCAGCAGAAGTTAGCTGACCCACGGAAGTACAATGGAGGACGGTTCGCGGCTGGGAGGGTTCCTAGCCTGGGGGGGAAGGGAGGGGGGGGAAAGGGGAATACCGGGTTGCTGCTGGTAGGGGCAAGAAGGAGCTGGTGGGGGTTGGGGGGACAGAGGTGAGGGGTTGTCGCTATGGGGACGGGGTCGAGCAGGGGATGCTGGCCTGGGGCGGGCAGTCGACGGGCTATGGCTAGCCGACGGGGGAGGGGGCGGGACGCCCTCTGATCCGGTTGGTCACCTGGAATGTGAGAGGGTTGAATGGGCCGGTGAAGCGGTCAAGGGTACTGGCTCACCTGAAGGGGCTAAAGGCGGATGTGGCAATGCTGCAGGAGACCCACCTGAGGGTGGCGGACCAGGTCCGCCTGAGGAAGGGATGGGTGGGGCAGGTTTTCCACTCGGGGTTGGATGTGAGAAACCGGGGAGTGGCGATTCTGGTGGGGAAAAATGTGTTCTTTGAGGCATCGGAGGTGGTGGCGGATAAGGGGGGGTAGGTATGTGATGGTTAGGGGCAGGCTGCAAGGAGAGAAGGTGGTACTGGCTAGTGTGTATGCCCCAAATTGGGACGATGCGGGCTTTATGAGGCGTATGTTGGGACGGATCCCGGATCTGGAGGCGGGAGGTCTGATCATAGGGGGGGGACTTTAATACGGTGTTGGATCCTTCACTGGATCGGTCCAGCTCTAGGACGGGTAGGAGGCCGGCGGCGGCCAAGGTACTGAGAGGGTTTATGGATCAGATGGGTGGAGTGGATCCATGGAGGTTTGTGAGGCCGAGGGCACGTGAGTACTCTTTCTTCTCCCACGTACATAGGGTCTACTCTCGGATAGATTTCTTCGTGGTGAGTAGGGGACTGATTCCGAGAGTGGAGGAGGCCGAGTATTCGGCCATTGCAATCTCCGACCACGCTCCGCATTGGATAGAGTTGGAGATGGGGGAGGTGCGAGACCAACGTCCATTGTGGCGGTTGGATGTGGGGTTGTTGGCGGAGGAGGAGGTGTGTAGGAGGGTCCGGGCAAGTATTGAGGGGTACCTTGAGGTGAATGATACGGGGGAGGTTCAGGTGGGGATGGTCTGGGAAGCCCTGAAGGCAGTAATTCGTGGGGAGCTGATATCCATCCGGGCACACAGGGAGAGGAGCGAGAGGAGTGAGAGGGATAGACTGGTGGGAAAGATGCTGGAGGTGGACAGGAGGTATGCAGAGGCACCAGAGGAGGGACTGTTGGGGGAGAGGCGCAGCCTGCAGGCTAAATTTGATTTGCTGACCACTAGAAAGGCGGAGGCACAGTGGAGGAAGGCACAAGGGGCAGTGTACGAACATGGTGAAAAGGCGAGTAGGATGCTGGCTCATCAGCTCCGTAAGCGGGATGCGGCTAAGGAGATTGCTGGAGTGAGAGACAAGAGTGGGAATGTGGTGCGGAAGGGGGTAGAGATGAATGAGGTCTTCAAGGACTTTTACGGGGAACTGTACCGGTCGGAGCCAACGGGGGAGAGGAGGGGAATGAAGAGGTTCCTCGACGGGCTTTCTTTCCCGAAGGTGCAGGAGGAGAAGGTGGAGGGGCTGGGTGCGCCGATTGAGCTGGAGGAGCTAGTTAAGGGGATCGGGCAGATGCAGTCAGGGAAGGCACCGGGGCCGGATGGGTTCCCGGTGGAATTTTATAAAAAGTTCGTGGACCTAGTGGGCCCCTTGCTGGTGCGGACACTCAACGAAGCGTGGGAAGGGGGGACTTTGCCCCCGACGATGTCACGGGCACTGATCTCGTTAATTTTAAAGAAGGACAAGGACCCCCAGCAGTGTGGTTCATACAGGCCCATATCTCTCCTCAACGTGGATGCTAAGGTGCTGGCAAAAATCCTGGCCACCAGGATAGAGGACTGTGTGCCAGGGGTTGTGCATGAGGACCAGACAGGTTTTGTGAAGGGAAGGCAGCTGAACACGAATGTGCGGAGATTGCTGAATGTCATTATGATGCCGGCGATTGAGGGGGAGGCAGAGATAGTGGTGGCGCTGGATGCGGAGAAGGCCTTCGATAGAGTGGAGTGGGGGTACCTATGGGAGGTGTTGGGGAGGTTTGGATTTGGTGAAGGGTTCATTAGATGGGTAAGGCTGCTATATGAGGCCCCGATGGCGTGCGTGGCCACGAATAGGAGGAGGTCGGAGTACTTCCGGCTTTACCGAGGGACCAGGCAGGGTTGCCCCTTGTCCCCCTTGTTGTTTGCACTGGCAATCGAGCCGCTGGCGATGGCATTGAGAGATTCAGAGAGGTGGAGAGGCTTGGTGCGAGGTGGAGAGGAACATAGGGTGTCGTTGTATGCCGACGACCTGTTACTGTATGTGGCGGACCCGGTGGGAGGGATGCCGGGAGTGATGGAGTTACTAGCCGAGTTTGGGACCTTCTCAGGTTATAAATTAAACTTAGGCAAGAGCGAGGTGTTTGTGGTGCACCCTGGAGACCAGGAGGAAGGAATTGGTAGGCTCCCGCTTAGGAGGGCAGGGGAGAGCTTTAGGTACCTGGGGGTGCAAGTGGCCAGGGACTGGGGGACTCTCCACAAGCATAACTTTACCAGACTGGTAGATCAGATGGAGGAGCAGTTCAGGAGGTGGGACATGCTGCCATTGTCGTTGGCGGGGAGGGTGCAGTCCGTCAAAATGACAGTGCTTTCGAGGTTCTTGTTCCTTTTTCAGTGCCTGCCCATATTTATCCCCAGGGCCTTCTTTAGGAGAGTGACCGGCAGTATTCTGAGCTTTGTGTGGGCACATGGGACTCCGAGAGTGAGGAGGGTGTTTCTGGAGCGAGGAAGGGATAGAGGCGGGCTGGCGCTGCCCACCCTTCTGGGGTACTATTGGGCAGCCAATGTGTCAATGGTGCGTAAATGGGTGATGGAGGGGGGAGGGGCGGCGTGGAAAAGAATGGAGATGGCGTCATGTAGAGGTACAAGCCTGGGCGCCATGGTAACGGCACCGTTGCCGCTCTCCCCCAAGAGGGTTACCACGAGCCCGGTGGTGACCCTAAGAATCTGGGGACAGTGGAGACGGCATCGGGGGGAAACAGGGGGCTCGATGGAGGCTGGGTGGCAACCATCGGTTCATCCCGGGGAACACGGATGGGGGATTCAGGGGATGGCAAAGGGCGGGCATCAGCAAATTGAGGGACCTGTTTATTGGCGGGAGGTTTGCGGGCCTGGGGGAACTGGAAGATAAATTTGGCCTTCCCCAGGGGAACATGTTCAGATACCTGCAGGTAAAGGCGTTTGCTCGGCGACAGGTAGAGGGATTCCCTTTGCTGCCCTCGCAGGGGACGATGGACAGAGTGCTTTCGGGGGTGTGGGTAGGAGAGGGGAAGGTGTCTGACATCTATAAGGTAATGCAGGAGGTGGAGGAGTCGTTAGTGGAGGAGCTGAAGGCTAAATGGGAGGAGGAACTCGGGGAGCAGATAGAGGACGGGACTTGGGCGGAGGCCTTGGAGAGAGTCAACTCTTCCTCCTCATGTGCGAGGCTTAGTCTCATCCAATTTAAGGTGCTGCACCGGGCCCACATGTCCAGGACTAGGATGAGTAGGTTCTTCGGGGGTGAGGACAGGTGCAGCAGATGTTCGGGGAGTCCTGCGAACCACGCCCATATGTTCTGGGCATGCCCAGCACTGGAAGAATTCTGGAAGGGGGTGGCGGGGACGGTGTCGAGGGTGGTTGGATCCAGGGTCAAACCAGGGTGGGGACTCGCGATTTTTGGGGTTGGGGTGGAGCCGGGAGTGCAGGAGGCGAAAGAGGCCGGGGTCCTGGCCTTTGCGTCCCTAGTAGCCCGTCGAAGGATTCTGCTACAGTGGAAGGATGCGAGGCCCCCAAGCGTGGAGACCTGGATCAGTGACATGGCGGGATTTATAAAATTGGAAAAGGTCAAATTTGCCCTGAGAGGATCAACACAAGGGTTCTATAAACGATGGCAGCCTTTTCTGGACTTCCTGGCTCAGAGATAGGTAACTGGGTCAATAGCAGCAGCAACCCAGGGGGGGGGGGGGGGGGGGGGGGGGGGGGGGGGGGGTGCATTATTGTAGTGTTTATTCTGTAACATTATAGTGTGTTAATTTGCGTTGTTGTTAAAATGCTGGGTTGTTCATGGGGATGGGGCGAATGTATATGATTGTTAATATTATTGTTATTATAAAAAAAAGCGATCCGGGAGTAGACCCTATGGACGTGCGAGAAAAAGGACAACTCCTTCCCTGTCGGCCTTCCAAACCCCCCCCCCCCCCCCCCCCCCCCCATCTGCTTCATGAACTCTCTCAGCTCTTTTCCCATTGCTGACTCTCTGCCCGTTTTTGAGCACGACCGGTTCAGGCCTGGATCAATAACTGTATTGAAGTTCCCTCCCATAACCAGCTTGTGGGAATCCAGGTCGGATATCTTCCCCAGCACCCTCTTTATGAAATCCGCATCATCCCAGTTTGGCGCATATACGTTGACCAGGACCGCCTTCCTCCCTTCCAGCTTACCGCTAACCATAACGTAGCGACCTCCCCCGTCTGAAACAATACTCCCCACCTCAAACTGCACCCGCTTGTTCACCAGAATCGCGACCCCCTGGTCTTAGTGTCTACCCCTGAGTGGAATACCTGACTAACCCAGCTCTTCATCAACCTAATCTGGTCCTCTACCTTCAGGTGTGTCTCCTGCAACATTATCACATCCGCCTTTAAAGCCCTAAGATGCGCGAACACTTTTGCCCTCTTACGTTTAGCCCTGTAACGTTCCATGTGACCAGCCTATTTGGAGGGCACCGTGCCTTCCCCCCCCCCCCTTGCTGTTCAGCCATCTCTTTTCCTGTGCCTGCTCCCAGCCCCTGCCCTGCACCTCTGTAGCCCCACCTCCTGGCAGCGCCCAACCCTGACCTCTTCTCCACTTCTAAAATCAAATCCCTCCCTCATCAGATAGCAACCTCCCCCCCCCCCGCCCAGCAACAACGCTCTGTAACATAACCCCATCCCTAATCTGATTGTATACACCCCCCCCACTGTGCTGCCGCAGACTAGCTCACCCAGCTAGCCTGGTGGCCCACGGCTCTGGCGCCAGCATGTCTCCCACCTATTGTTGCCTACCTGCCGTCCCACGCCCATCGAAACCATCGCCCTCATCAACCCAGCCCCGACAACCACACACTTTAAGAAACTAAGAAATAGATGCCAACCAAAGTCAGTATAAAGAAAAACAAAGCCAACTCTCGCCAGAATTCAGATCAAAGTAATACTACTCAAATAATACAAATTCAAAAGTTGCCACCACCATCCCCCTCACAACACAGAAAACCCACCAAAATCGAATAATTCTTTAACTACTTCCCCCTTCTTAAACAAAACACAATTATCGAAGAGAAAAGCCAACAACGAAAACAAACAAACAAATAAATCAGTGCAAACAGCATTTAAAACGAACAGGAAAAACAGTTTCACAAACTGAGAGCAGAATGTTCCCAAGTTGGCACCAGTCCTTTCCTCCTGGCGAACTCCGTAGCGTCCTCGGGCGACTCAAAGTAATGATGTTGGTCCTCATGCGTAACCCAGAGTCGCGCCGGATATAATAGTCCGAACTTAACCTGCTTCTTGGACAGGATCGACTTGACTTGATTAAAACCTACCCTCCTCTTGACCACCACCACGCTTAGATCTTAGTACACCTGCAAAATGCTGTTGTCCCCCTTACAGCTCCGCGTGCGATTGGCCCACTGGAGAACGCGCTCCTTATCCAGGTACCTGTGGAACCTGACCACCATCACCCGAGGAGAGTCTCCCTGCCACGGCTTCCTCACCAGCACTCTGTAATCCCGATCCACCTCCAATGGTCAGGGGAAGGTCCCATTTCCCAGCAGCTTCTGGAACAGTGAGTGTTCTACTGAGTAGATAGCAACGGGAGCATCGGTCTGGTCCCC
This sequence comes from Scyliorhinus canicula, assembly GCF_902713615.1. Lineage (NCBI taxonomy): Eukaryota > Metazoa > Chordata > Chondrichthyes > Carcharhiniformes > Scyliorhinidae > Scyliorhinus > Scyliorhinus canicula. The sequence goes on from NW_024055676.1 coordinate 563,621, forward strand.
GATATGTGACAACCATTGGTTTGCCCCGGGGAGGTTGGATGGAAGTTCCGGGTATGGCGGAGGGCTGGGATTGAGCGGGTGGTGATTTGTTTTTGGAAGGGAGCTTCCCTAGCTTGGGGGCGCTGGAGGCCAAGTTTGGGCTGACGAGCGGGAATGAATTCCGGTATATTCAGATGCGGGACTTTTTGCGCAGGCAGGTGCCATCTTTTCCACTCTCGCCTCTAAAGGGAATCCAAGATCGGGTAGTGTCGAGAGGATGGGTGGGGGAGGGAAGTGTCTCAGATATTTACAAGGAGCTCATGGGGGCGAAGGAGATGCAGACGAGGAGCTGAGGCATAAATGGGAGGAGGAGTTGGGAGAGAAGATTGAGGAATGCCTGTGGGCGGAGGCGCTGAGCAGGGTTAATGGGACTGCAAGATGTTCCAGGCCTGGCCAGATTCAATTTAAGGTCGTCCACCGGCCCCACATGACAGTGTCCCGGATGGGCAGATTCTTCGGCGTAGAGGACAGGTGTATAAAGTGTCTGAGAGGACCGGCAGACCATGTCCACACATTTCGGGCGTGTCCAAAACTTAGGAGATAATGGCAGGGGTTCGAGGACGTCATGTCCAGAGTATTGAACACGAGGGTGGCAATGAGTCCAGAGGTGGTGATTTTTTGGGTTTCAGGGGCGCCGGAAGTCCAGCGGGAGAAAGAGGCCGACGTTTTGGCCTTTGCTTCCCTGGTAGCCCGGAGACGGATACTTCTAGCTTGGAGGGTCTCAAAGACCCCGAAGTCGAGTGATACATGTGATGTTACGGTATGGGGAGAATTGTGGGTGTTATGGGGCTGTTAGTTGCATATTACTGCTTTTTGCTATACTTTTTGTTATATTTTCTGTAAAAAATTCCAATAAAAATTATTTAAAAAAAAAAAAAAAGACCCCGAAGTTGGAAGACTGGCTGTCAGACATGGCGAGTTTCCTGGGCTTAGAGAAAATCAGGTTTGCATTGAGAGGGTCGTTGTTAGGGTTCGCCCGGAGGTGGCAACCATACATTGACTTATTTGCGGATCATTAATCGTCAGCAGGGCGGGGCGGGGGGGAGGGGAGGGTTAGGGTAATGTAGTATAGGGGGCCATTTAGGCAGATCTGGGTGGGGTGGGCTACGGCAATTGCACTATGTACTTTGTTTACTGTACAGCCCTTTTGTTTTCATGTTCTGTAATTCTACTGTTTACAATGCCGGAAAATACCTCATTAAAATTGTTTGTTTAAAAAAAAATGTTTCATCACACTGCGTTTTTTTTTAATGTTTTTTATTGAGTTTTCATATTTTATATCCAACAAATTACAAATTATTAGAAAAAAAACACGCAGAAATTAACATATATATTTACACGTAAGCATCTTCATAATAACAACTGTGGCCGCCCCCTTTAGCCAACATACATATTTTACATTCCCCAATATGGCCAAGGCACATGTTTATAGGCATTTATTTACAGTTTGGTTTGGGCCTTAGCTAGCCATCAAACCCCCATAACGAACCCGTAGCCCCCCCCCCCCCCCCCCCCCCCCCGGCTACCTTCCCCCGATTCCCGTCCATTTCCCCCTGATTCTTGGCCACCCGACTATTCTTCCTCTTGTTCGTTGGCCACAAACAGGTCCCGGAACAATTGCATGAATGGCTCCCACGTTCTGTGGAAACCGCATTCTGACCCTCGGATGGCGAATTTGATTTTCTCCATTTGGAGAGATTCCGAGAGGTCGGACAGCCAGTCTGCAGCTCTGGGTGGTGCTGCTGACCGACAGCCAAACAGGATTCTACGGCGGGCAATCAGGGAGGCAAAGGCAAGGGCGTCCGCCCTCCTCCCCAGGAATAGTTCTGGCTGGTCTGAAACCCCGAAGACTGCCACTATTGGGCATGGCTCCACCCTCACCTCCATCACTTTGGACATTGCCTCGAAGAAGGCTGTCCAGTACCCTGCAAGTCTGGGGCAAGACCAGAACATGTGGGCGTGGTTGGCCGGGCCTCTTTGGCACCGTTCACATCTGTCCTCCACCTCCGGGAAGAACCTACTCATACGGTTTCTTCTTAAGTGGGCTCTATGTACCACTTTTAGTTGCGTCAGGCTGAGCCTTGCGCACGTGGAGGTGGAGTTGACCCTATGCAGTGCTTCGCTCCAGAGTCCCCACCCTATCTCAATCCCCAGGTCGTCCTCCCATTTCGTTCTTGTTGCGTCCAGTACGGTGTCGTCCCTTTCTACCAGTCGGTCAAACATGTTGCTACAGTTCCCTTTCTCTAGGATGCTTGTGTCCAGTAGGTCCTCCAGTAGTGTCTGTCGTGGCGGTTGTGGGTACGTCCTTGTCTCCTTTCGTAGGAAGTTTTTGAGCTGACCTGGCTAGCCGAAATTTCTCTGTCAGTTCATCCAGTGTTGCGATCCTGTCATCCGTGTATAGGTCCCTGACTGTCAGTGTCCCCCCGTCCTGCCTCCACCTTTTGAAGGTGGCGTCAGTCAGTCAGTGCTGGTGTGAACAGTGCTTGTCCGACATTTTGGTCAGGCCAAATTGCTGCCGCAGTTGGTTCCAGGATTGGAGGGTGGCTGTCACCACTGGGCTGCTGGAGTGTTTTTTGGCTGGGGATGGGAGTGCTGCCGTGGCGAGGGCCCGGAGGGAGGTTCCCATGCAGGAGGCCTCCTCCACACGCACCCACTCGGCTTCTGGCTCCTGGATCCATCCCCTTACTCGCTCGGCTGTTGCCGCCCAGTGGTAGAATTGTAGGTTTGGGAGGGCTAGCGCCCCCCCCCCCCCCCCCCCCCCCAGGATTTTGTTTTTTGTAGGACCTTCTTTGGGATCCTAGCATTTTTACCCCCCCATACAAACACCATGATAGGTTTGTCCAGCATTTTGAAAAAGGCCTTGGGGATGTAGATCGGAATGGATCTAAACAGGAAGAGGAACCTGGGCAGTACGTTCATTTTGATCATCTGGACTCTCCCCGTGAGGGAGAGTGGGAGTGTGTTCCATCTTTGCAGGACACACTGCGTATTTAACACAAATCTAATTTATTTGACTTTTAGCCAGAATATTAGCTCCTGTAAATGGGCTGGAGTTTGTCATCAGCAGGAAGAGACCCAAATGAACATGGTTCAGTCCTGAATGTGAGTAACAGCAAAACCCAATCATTGTCGTTACTTGTGGCTTCGTTGGTGTCTCCGCAGGGAGGATGACTGAGTGAATCCCTTCCCACACTTGGAGCAGGTGAATGGCCTCTCCCCAGTGTGAACTCGCTGATGTACAGTGAGGTGAGATGCGTGTCTGAACCCAGTCCCGCAGTGAGAGCACCTAAACGGTTTCACGTCAGTGTGAACACGTTGATGGCTCATTAGATTCCCAGAACTTTTGTAGCACTTCCCGCAGTCTGGACATTGAAACGGTCTCTCGTCAGTGTGAACACGTTGATGATTCAGCAGGTCGGATGACTTAGTAAATCCCTTCCCACACGTGGAGCAGGTGAACGGTCTCTCCCCAGTGTGAACTCGCTGGTGATTCCGCAGGGCTGTTAACTGAATAAATCCCTTCCCACACTTGGAGCAGGTGAATGGTCTCTCCCCAGTGTGAACTCGCTGGTGTATGGACAGATTAGATGACTCAGTGAATCCCTTCCCACACTGGGAGCAGGTGAACGGTCTCTCCCCAGTGTGAACTCGCTGGTGGGTCTGCAGGTCGGATGATCGAGTGAATCCCTTCCCACAATTGGCACAGATGAACGGTCTCTCTCCAGTGTGAACTCGCTGGTGCTGCTGCAGGGTGGATGACTGAGTGAATCCCTTCCCACACTTGGTGCAGGTGAATGGCCTCTCCCCAGTGTGAATTCGCTGATGCACAGTGAGGTTATATGATCGTCTGAACCCAGTCCCACAGTGAGAACACCTGAACGGTCTCTCCTCAGTGTGAATACGTTGATGGTGCATCAGATTCCCAGAACTTTTATAGCTCTTCCCGCAGTCTGGACATTGAAACGGTCTCTCATCAGTGTGAACCCACTTGTGTCTCTGCAGGGTGGATGACCCAGTGAATCCCTTCCCACACTTGGGGCAGGTGAATGGTCTCTCCCCGGTGTGACTGCGTCGATGAGTTTCCAGCCTGGATGGGGAAGTGAATCCTTTCCCACAGTCCGCACATTTCCACGGTTTCTCCTCAGTGCGGCTGCATTTCTGTCTCATGGGGCCTGATGACGTGTACGGTTTCTCCCCACTGTGAACGATGCTTTTTCCTTCCATGTTCAAAATCCGCTGATATTCAGGATATGATAAATTGAGGGCTCTGTCAGATCCTGATGTGATGCTTGGTTTGAGTTTTCGGACTTTGAAGCCTCCCCTTTGAACACCCTGTGAAACTGATTAAAAAGAAAAAATAGAAAGTGAGAGAGAATCCACAAAAACACTAAGGCAGGTTGTGAAATTGAGCTGAATGAATCTGGTCATTTGTGGGGCCGGCTCTGGGAAAAAGTGACCATGAAAACTGCTGGATTGTTATAAAAACCCAACTGGCCTCTTTGGGAGGAGAGAGAAAGAGGTGAGAGAAAGACATATTAAGAGTAGTTGGCAAAGCAAATTCCATCTTGAGCTTCATAAACAGCAATATTGATAGTGAAACTATGCTTCTGGTGGCATGGTGCTTAGCACTGCTGCCTCACAGTGCCAGGGACCCGGGTTCAATTCCGGCCTTGGTGACTGTGTGGAGTTTGCACTTTCTCCCCGTGTCTGTGTGGGTTTCCACCCGGTGCTCAGGTTTCCTCCCACAGTCCAAAGAAGGGAAAGTTAGGTGGATTGTCCTTGATAAATTGCCCCTTAGTGTCCAGGGATGTGCAGGTTACAGGGACAGGGTAGGGGTGTGGGCCTGGGCAGGGTGCCCTTTCAGAGAATCAGTGCAGACTTGATGGGCCGAATGGCCTCCTTCTGCACTATAGGAATTCTATGGTTCTAATTCTATTCTGTGAATCTTTATAAAGCTCGGGTGTAGAAGTCAACTATTTCCTAACACATCTAATAGGGAAAAGATAGCTATTTAGGATAAATATTAAGCCCCAATTTTACCCATTGAGGAAATGAAGGATTTCAACATTCTCATAACCTCCGATCATCTCAAAACATCCAGCTTACAAACCAGCATCCTTTTTACTGTCCTAATGATTTTCCAGAGACCCAAAATTAATATTTTTACTGTCCTAATCATGTTCCAGAGTCACACAAATATTTTTTACTGTCCCAATGATTTTCTCGACACCCAGGTATGAATCTCACCAAGGTAGAAGGTAAAATTTGAATTCATTGAAAGTTTACTGATGACCATGAAGCCATTGTTGGTTGTTGCAAAGACCCATCTGGTTCACTGATGTCCTTCAGTGAAGGAAATCTTCTATCCTTACCTGGTCTGGCCTACACGTGACTCCAGATCCACAGTCAGCTGGTTGACTCTTAAAATGCCCTCCGAGATACACTCAGTTCAAGGGCAATTAGGGCTGGGCAGTGAATGCTGGCCCAGCCAGCGACACCCACATCCCGGGAATGAACAGAAAAGAAAATCTGCCATCCTTACCTGGTCTGGCCGACACGATTCCAAACCAGAGCAATGTGGTTGACTCTTTAAATGCCCTCCGAGATGGCCGAGCCAGCCACTCGGTTTGAGGGAAATTAGGGATGGGCAATAAATGTTGGCCCAGCCAGTGACTCCGACAAATGAATGAAATAAAATCCTGGAGACTCCAGTCAGTCAATCTGGGAGAGTTGGTATCCGGTCCAGGCTCACAGCGCATGTGCCCTGCGGCCCCTTGTCCTCTGTAAAGATGGCGGCCGGAAAACCCGGGCCTATCACCGCTCAGCTCTCACTCTGTTCAGTGCCCGTTAAAATGGGACCGTTAACATTTTACTCGGGTGTTGAAGCCTCCACGGGGTATTTATGAAGCCTCCCGGCTCACTCCGCAGATTCTATTGCTCCCCGGCCACCCACCGGCTCCAATCCTGAAATTTGCTCCATTGTTTCTTTCCTGCTCCTCGCACCGTCAACGACAACCTGAACTGCGCATGCGCTGGGCACAGCCCAAAATGTCACAATGCGCGGGGAGTGATCGGTGGCGGCTCTGGACCAATAGGAACAGAGGGGGTGGGATTGGAAGACCGGACACGAGCGGCTGGTCCTCCAACCAATGGGAGTGAATGAGGGGCGGGGCTGGACTGTGAGTGAAGCATGCGCAGTGCGGGTGATGGGCAGACGTGTCCACAATGGGTAAAGGAGGGGATGGCGGGGCGGAGGGTCCGGCGGGTGGACAGAGAAGCTTCGGAAATAAACTGAGTGGATCCCCCCTCCCCCCGTTTACACCGAGCGGGGCCGCAGCCACCAGATCAATGAAGAGCCGCTTTGTATCAGGTTGGCCATTGGTTCCAGAGGTTGTTCCCTGGTCTCCACCATCGCTTCTTTATCAGTGAATCACTGAATGGTCACAATACCGACTGAGGCCATTCAGCCCGTCCTGTCTGTGCTGGCTCTCTGTGCCAGAGCCAATCAGCCCCTCCCACTCCCTTGTCCTTTCACCAACAAGACCAGCAGCAAATATTCCCCATCCCCAGTTACCTGTGGAGAAGATGATGTTTGACCTTCTTGAACCGCTGCTGTCTGTGTGGTGAAGGGACTCCCACAATGCTGGAGTTAAAGGTTATTCACCCAGTGATGGTGAATGAACAGTGATACATGTCCAAATCAATAACACTGTGTATTTATATAGCGCGCTTTGTGTAATGGACCATTTTGAGGTACTCCATGGGTGGGATAAAAAGCAATATTTGACACAGAGTCATGTAAGGAGATAAGAGAGCAGGGCAGATGGTCAGAGTTGGATTTAACGAGTATCTTAAAGGAGGACAGGAAGATAGAGAAGTCAAGAGGCTTGGGGCGGAAATTCCAGAGTTTATGGCCTCAGCTCGAGGCATGGATACCAAACATGGAGTGATTAAAATCAGGAATGGTCAGGAAGCTGGAATGAGAGGAGTGCAGAGACCTTGGAGGTTGTGAGGCTGGAGCAGATTGCAGAGACTGGGAGATAAGAGCGTGGAGGAGATTACAGAGAGAGAGAGACCAGAGCATGGGGGAAGATTACAGAGAGATAGAGAATGGCATGGAGGAGATTACAGAGAGATAGAGAATGGCATGGAGGAGATTATAGAGAGTGGAAGGGGGTGAGGGGGGAACAAGAGCATGGAGACTTTTTTAATGTATCTGCTTCGTAACTGGGAGCCTTTGTAGGTCTGTGAGCATGACTGAACCTTGGTGTGATTAAGCAATAAAGATCTCGGGTTCATAGGGAGGTTTAATGTGGGGGACCAGCTGGGACTGCATTAGAACTGTTAAATCTACAGAGAACAAAGGAATGGGTGAAAATTTCATCATCATCCAAATGCTGACGGATTTTGAACATGGACGGGAAACAATACCGTTCACAGTGGAAACTGTGCTCAGGTTCTGTGTGGCTGAGATTTCAGCCGATCAGCTGTCCTGTTGAGACAAACGCAGTTACAGCAGAGAGAGAACGTAGAAACGTGCGGACTGTGGGAAGGGATACAATTACCCATTGAAGTGGAAATTCACAGTGACACTCACACAGGGGAGAGATCGCTCACTTGCTCGGAGTGTGGGAAGACATTCACTACCTCATCCCACCTATTGACCCCAATGAGTCCACACTGGGAAGAGACCATTCCGCTGCTCCGAGTGTGGGAAGGGATTAGCTCACTCAGCCAACCCGCTGAGACACCAGCGAGTTCACACCCACGAGAGACCTTTTAAATACCCAGACTGCGGGAAGCACTGTAGAGGTTCTGGGGAACTGATGTCCCATCAACGTGTTCACACTGACATGACACCGTTCAGGTGCTCTGACTGTGGAACTGGGTTCAGGCGATCATCTGATCTCACTGTACATCAGCGTATTTACACTGGGGAGAGACCATTCACCTGCCCTGTGTGTGGTAAAGGATTCACTACCTCATCCTACCTGCTGACACACCAGCGACTTCACACTGGGGAGAGGCCGTTCAGCTGCTCTCAGTGTGGGAAGGGATTCACTCAGTTATCCAACCTGCTGACACACCAGCGCACTCACAACGGGGAGGGGCTGTCTGATGCCCTGTGTGAGTAGAGAGTATATCAGACATACACCCTTCTGAGACACCAGTGAGTTCATACTGAGGAAAGGCTGAATACCTGCTCTGTGTGTGGAGGGATTCACTCAATCACACAGTCGCCTGTTGGACAGTCATTCACTATCTCCATGTGTGGAAATGTTTCAACTGACCTGATCAATCATCAAATTGTTCATACTGGGGAAAGGCTGCCCAGTGATATGACGTGAGATTGGATTCATTAATCATCCAATCTGTGGATACACCAGCAAGTTCCCACTGGGCTAAGACTGTTCACCTGCTCCGTGTGTGGGAAGGGATTTACTCAGTCATTTAAACTTCTGACTCGTCAGTGAGTTCACACTGCACAGAGGGTGTGTATGTGTGTGTGCGTGTTAAAGGATTTGATCATCATCACAACTGTAAACTTGTCAATTACAAAGTGGAGAGAGGATATTCACCTGCTTCCTGTCTGCAAACACATTTCCTGATAATGGATATCGGATTGATCAGAGATCCTGGAATTCATTTCAAATTGTTGCAGACTTGCTCTCTGAAGGCCAAATATACTTTTCTGTTGCTTCACACCTCCACTCTATCCCAGTAACCCCGCCTAACCTTTTTGGACACTCAGGGCAATTTAGCATGGCCAATCCACCTGAGCTGCACATCTTTGGGCTGTGGGAAGAAACTGGAGCACCCGGAGGAAACCCACACAGACACAGGGAGAAAGTGCAGACTCCGCACAGACAGTGACCCAAGCCGGGAATTGAACCTGGGACCCCGGAGCTGTCAAGCAACAGTGCTAACCACCGTGCTACCGGAGACCAGGAAGAAGTGATGATGAAAGTTACTGGATTATTGTGAAAACTCAACTGATTCGCTAATATCCACCAGGGAGGGAAGCTTCCACTTGGTCTGGACCTACACAGGACTCTGGCCTCTCAGAAAGGAGAGAGATAGAGGTGGCAAGTAAAGGAGAAGGATTTTGTATATCTGCAAGACATATTGAGAGATTAGTTAGTAAAGCCAATGGGGTGTTGAGCTTCATAAGTAGGAAAACTGATACAAAACCCGGGAAGTTATGCTGAATCTTTCTAAAGCTCTGGTTAGGTCACATCTCCAGTATTGTGTCCAGATTTGATCACTAGACTTTAGGAAAGATGTGAAGATTCTTGAGAAGTTACAGATTTACCAGAATAGTTGGAGCAAGAGAAGCTGAGGGGAGATTTGATTCAGGTTCTCAAGATTCTGACGGGTTTGGATCAGGTAGACAAAAAAAATCTGGGACAGAGATTTCCATTTTTGGATAAGAGATAGACGGGGATGTGAGGGAGAATATTTTTACACAGTGAGTGATAATGACCCAAAACCTGCTGCCCACGAGGGGGTGGAAATAGGCACGATGAATGATTTTGAAGGACATTGGAGAGACACTGGAGGGAAATAAACCTGCAAGGACACGGGATAGAGCAGGAGAATGGGGCTGACTGGATTGCTGTGGAGAGCTGGCACGGACTCAATGGGTGGAATGGCCTCCTCTGTACCATTATGACTCTATGGCTCTTTCCAAGAAATCCTTAAATCCTTACAGTGCAGAAAGAGCCCATTCGGTCCATCGAGTCTGTACTGTGCCTCTGAAAGAACACCCTACCGAGGCTTAATCTCCCACCCTATTCCCATAACACTACCTTTGTACACAAAGGGACAATTTAGCACGGCCAATCCACCTAGCCTGCACATTTTTGTGGGAGGTACTGGAGCACCCGGAGGAAACCCACGCAGACTGGGGAGAATGTGCACAGTCCACACAGTCTTTCCTGTAGTTGCACCATGTAATTTAACCCGGGAGGGGGGGGGGTTTAGATATCACTCAGGTAAATCTGTGCTACACTCCCTCCGAGGCCATTCTATCCTTCCTCAGGTTTATTGCCCAGAACTGAACACAGTTCTCCAGGTTTGGTCTAACCAGGGTTTGTGAATCTCGGGGCTTTTCCAGTCACACTGAGACCTGAAATCTTCCCTCACAGACAGAACAGACAAACCTTTTACCTTCCACACCCAGATGCTGCTGATATTCAGGTTCTGATGAATCGAGTGACTCTGTCAGATCGCCATGGGATGTCTGGTTTGAGTTTCCCGTCTGTTAAACCTCCTCTTCCAGTATCCTGTAAATGAACAGAAACCTCACTGTCAGTTGTCATCGTTCTCAAGCTGGCACCGTTAACTTCTCCGAACAAATGATTCACAGGAATATCCGAGCAGATTTACGAGAGATAGCTCAACAAGCATCTCGCTGAACTAATTTTATTGTTCACACAAAGTGGCACATAGTTCTAACTTATTGAACACATGCACAGTCATTGTTTAAAGTTTCAATCTGGTATATATAAACACACACTTTCACCTACTCTTTGCAGGCACTGCTTATCTTGTTATTGTCCACTGTCCCTATCTGTTACTGAGACAGCCGTTACCTCCTGTTCCTTGTTATTGTCCACTGTCCCTATCTGTTACTGAGACAGCCGTTACCTCCTGTTCCTTGTTATTGAAGTTCGCTGTCCTTGTGAGAACACAGCTGCAAATTCTGCTGACTTGTGCTTAAAGTTTTACAAAGGTCAATTTGAATTTTTGTAACAATCTGTAACCCCTTTTCTGGTGTTTTATTCAGACTGAAACCTCATTCTTAAATCATATCATAACCTTAACATGTACGATTTATTTCCCCTTCACACAGTCCAGGGTAGAAACCCACAGCATTCTCTCTGCCTGCTCCCAGCTCCAGGATGACCCCTCCTGCTTCCTGCTCCAGGATGACCCCTCCTGCTCCCTGGTCCAGGATGACCCCTCCTGCTCCCTGCTCCAGGATGACCCCTCCTGCTGCCTGGTCCAGGATGACCGCTCCTGCTCCCTGCTCCAGGATGACCGCTCCTGCTCCCTGCTCCAGGATGACCCCTCCTGCTCCCTGGTCCAGGATGACCGCTCCTGCTCCAGGATGACCCCTCCTGCTCCCTGCTCCAGGATGACCGCTCTTGCTCCCTGGTCCAGGATGACCGCTCCTGCTCCCTGCTCCAGGATGGCCGCTCCTGCTCCCTGGTCCAGGATGACCGCTCCTGCTCCCAGCTCCAGGATGACCGCTCCTGCTCCCTGCTCCAGGATGACCGCTCCTGCTCCCTGGTCCAGGATGACCGCTCCTGCTCCCTGCTCCAGGATGACCGCTCCTGCTCCAGGATGACCGCTCCTGCTCCCAGCTCCAGGATGACCGCTCCTGCTCCCTGCTCCAGGATGACCGCTCCTGCTCCCTGCTCCAGGATGACCGCTCCTGCTCCCTGGTCCAGGATGACCGCTCCTGCTCCCTGGTCCAGGATGACCGCTCCTGCTCCCTGCTCCAGGATGACCCCTCCTGCTGCCTGGTCCAGGATGACCCCTCCTGCTCCCTGCTCCAGGATGACCCCTCCTGCTCCCTGCTCCAGGATGACCACTCCTGCTCCCTGCTCCAGGATGACCACTCCTGCTCCAGGATGACCCCTCCTGCTCCCTGGTCCAGGATGACCACTCCTGCTCCCTGCTCCAGGATGACCTCCCCTGCTCCCTGGTCCAGGATGGCCGCTCCTGCTCCCTGCTCCAGGATGACCCCTCCTGCTGCACATTGACCCTTTTGTCATCAGCAGTCGCTCGATTCGAGGATGGCGTCTACTCAGGGTCATGTTTTTCTGCCCCAGGTCTTCATGTGACTGAACAGAGCTGCAGATTTTTGGACACATGGGGAAAGACATCCCATCAGGCAGTGGGATCCAGAGAGCAGAATTTGCTTCATTATCTTTCCTTATCTGCCATTGTTCTGCTTCATCAATCAGGCACCTGGGTCTCTACAAACCAGGGTCATGGATGTCAAATTACCCAGGTCAAAGGTTAATGCAGTTTGATGGTCATAAAGAACAAAGAAAAGTACAGCACAGGAACAGGCCCTCCAAACATGCCACCCATCTGAACTAAAAACCCCTCCCCTTCTGGTGACCACATTCCTCTATTCCCGTCTTATTCATATTATCGTCAAGACGCCCCCTAAAACTCACTATCGTCCCTGCTTCCACCACCACTCCCGACAGTGAGTTCCAGGCTTTCACCACCCTCTGTGTAGAATAACGTACCTCATACATCTCCTTTAAAACTTGCCCCTCGCACCTTAAACCTATGCCCCCTAGAAATTGTCTCTTCCACCTTGGGAAAAAGTTTCTGACTATCCACTCTGTCTATACCCCTCATAATCTTGTAGATTTCAATAAGGCCGTTCCTCAAGCTCCGTTGTTCCAGTGGGAACAAACCTGATTTCTCCAATCTCTTCTCATAGCTAATACCCTCCAGAACAGGCAACATCTGGTAAATCTTTTCTGTATCTTCTCCAAAGTCTCAACATTCCTCTGGTAGCCTGGCGACCAGAATTGAACTCTATATTCCAATTGCGGCTAAACTAAGTTTCTATAATGTTGCAACATGGCAATTTTTTAACTCAATACCCTGGCCGATGAAGGCATGCATGTCGTATGTCTTCTTGAGGACCTTCTCCACCTGTACTCCCACGTTCAGTGACCTGTGTACCTGTACACCCAGATCCCTCTGCCTATCAATACTCTTTTAAAAAAAAAACATTTTTTGAAGGCATTTATGATTTTATAACAAACGACACCAACACAAATGTAAACACAATTCAGTGAGTAACACTTCTCCTCCTTCTCCCACAGCTCCTGCCTACTCTAGACACAAAATAGCCTGACCTCCCCCCCCCCCCCCCCCCCCCCCCCCCACCCCCTAACCTTATCGAACCCACTGACAGTTTAGGTTTCTCTGTAGAAGTCAATAAACGGCTGCCACCTCCGAACAAACCCTAACATTGACCCTCTTAGGGCGAACATCATTTTCTCAAGACTGAGAAACCCAGCTATGTCGCTAACCCAGACCTTTGATTTTGGGGTCTTTGAATCCCTCCATGCTAACAATATCTGTCTCCGGTTTACCAAGGAGGCAAAAGCCAAAACGTCAGCCTCTCTCGCCCCCTGGACTCCCGGGTCTTCCGACACTCCGTAAATTGCCACCTCTGGACCCGGCGCCTCCCTCGTCTTTAGCACCCTGGACATGACATCTGCTAATCCCTGCCAGTATCCCCTAACCGGAGTTGGCGTGAACATGGAATGCGGGCCCTTCCGTGCACCTCACACACCTGTCCTCCACCCCAAAAAACATGCTCATCCGGGCCACTGAAATGAAAATTGAAGCACTGTCATGTGTGCCCGGTGAACCACTTTGAATTGTATCAGGCTGAGCCTGGCACATGATGAGGACGTGTTGACTCTGCTCAGCGCATCCTCCCACAGACCCACCTCTATCTCCCCTCCCAGCTCATCTTCCCATTTACGCTTTAGCTCACCTATCTGGGTTTCCTCTCACTCCATAAGTTTGTTATACATTTTCAAAACCTTCCTCTCCCCCACCTACGTTCTAAAAACTACCCGGTCCTGTATCCCCTGTAGCCGTAGAAGCGGAAAAGTTGGAACCTGCCTTAGCGCAAAATCCCTTATCTGCAGATATCGAAACCCATTCTCTCCCGGCAATTCAAACTCCGCCTCCAAATCCTTGAAACATGGAAAGCTCCCATCAATAAATAGATCTCGCAGCCTCTCAATGCCTGCTCTCTGCCACTTCCAAAACTCCCCATCCAGGCTCCCCGGGACTAACTGGTGGTTGCCACAAATTGATGCCCACACCGACACTCCCTCCACTCCCATATGCTTCCGCCACTGCCCCCAAACTCTCAGGGCCGCCAGTACCACTGGGCATGTGGAGTACCGGGCCGGCGAGAATGGCAGAGGAGCCATTACCAATGCCCCCAAACTTGTGTCCTTCCTTGTGTCTCTACCCGCTCCCACACCAACCCCTCCCCCACTACCCACTTCCTAAACATGGCTATATTTGCCATCCAGTAGTAGTTACTCAAGTTTGGCAGCGCCAGCCCAGCCCCCCCCCCCCCCCCCCCTCTCTGCTCAGCAACACTTCTCTTTACTCGCGGGGTTTTACCCACCCACACAAAACCAGAAAACACCTTGTTCACCCGCTTTAAAAAGGTCTTTGGTATAAAAATAGGGAGGCACTGGAAAATGGAAAATAAACAAAAATCTCATTTTTACTGTTCCCTCCCCACCACGGGAGCATGTCCCACCTCTGAACGTCCTCCTTCATTTGTTCAACTAACCGGGTCAAATTTAATTTATGTACCTGCTCCAATCCCCGTGCCACCCTAATTCCCAAGTAATGGAAACTCCCTCCCACCACTTTAAACGGCAGCTCCCCCAGCTCCTGCCCTCTCGACCAGATCGCAAAAACCCATGTTCAATTTGTATCCTGAGAACCGGCCAAATTCCCCAAAGATCCGCATAAACTCTCCCATGCCCGCTAATGGGTCAGAATTGTATAGGAGACGGCACAGGGGGGAGGTGGGGGCCTTGATGAGGGCCCCGATATGGGGCAACCACCGGTTTGTTGCGGGGAGAATAGATGGCGGGTTCCTGAGTTGGCACAGGGCAGGTATCAGGAGGTTGGGGGACCTGTTTGTAGACGGGAAGTTTGCGAGCCTGGGTGTGCTGGAGGGGAAGTTCGGGCTCCCCCCGGGGAGCGCCTTTAGGTACATGCAGGTAAGGGCATTTGCAGGCGGCAGGTGGCGGGGTTCCCTCTACTGCCACCATGTGGGGTCAAGGACAGGGTGCTCTCGGGGGTGTGGGTTGGTGACAGGAGGATCTCGGAAGCGTACCAGGTGATGCAGGAGGTAGACGAGGCCTCGGTTGAGGAGTAGAAGGGTAAATGGGAGGAGGAGCTGGGTGAGGAGATTGAGGAGGGGATGTGGGCGGACGCCCTAGGAAGGGTGAACTTCTCTTCTTGTGTGAGGCTTGGCCTCATACAGTTTAAGGTGCTACACAGGGCTCACATGACCGGGACAAGGATGAGCCGGTTCTTTGGGAGTGAGGACAGGTGTATTAGGTGCTCAGGGAGCCCAGTAAATCATGCTCATAGTTTCTGGGAATGCCCAGCGCTGGGGGAATTTTGGAAGGGCATAGCGAGGACGGTGTCGAGGGTGGTAGGATCCAGGGTCAATCCGGGCTGGGGGCTCGCAATTTTTGGGGTTGCAGTGGAGCCGGGAGTGCAGGAGGTGAAAGAGGCCGGTGTTCTGGCCTTTGCGTGCCTAGTAGCCCGGGGGAGGATTCTTCTTCAGTGGAAGGATGCGAGGCCCCCAAGCGTGGAGGCCTGGGTCAACGATATGGCGGGGTTTATTAAATTAGAGAATGTGAAATTTGCCCTAAGGGGATCAGTGCAGGGGTTTTTCGGGAGGTGGCAGCCATTTCTGTATTTCCTGGCAGAACGATAGGAAAAGGCCAGTAGCAGCAGCAACCGGGGGGAGGGAGGAGGTGGTGGGGGGGGGGGGGGGGGGGGGGTGTTTCGTTGTTTTGGACCGAAGGGATGGGCATATTTGTTCTGTGCCAATGGGGGGCGTTGATTTCTTTCTTTCTCTATGTACACACTGTGGTGGGGGGGTGTCGAAGGGGCGGGCGCGTGTTGTGTGCGAATGGCAGGTGTTAATTTACCTCTTCCTTTGTGTATGCGTGTGGGGGGGGGGGGGGGGGGGGGTACTGTTTCTTCATTTTTTCTGTTCTTTGTAAAAAAAAATTACTTTTTGTTGTTGATATTTTATGAAAATTTTGAATAAAAATTATTTAAAAAAAAAAAGAATTGTATAGGAGTAGGTCATCTGCATATAACGAGACCCTGTGTTCCACTCCCCCCCCCCCCCCCCCCCCCAGCCCCCCACGGACCAGCTCCTTCCAATCCTTTGACGCTCTCAGCGCCATCGCCAATGGCTCTATAGCCAAGTCAAACAACAGTGGGGAGAGGGGACATTCCCTACCTTATCCCCCCGGTGCAGGCTAAAGTAGTCCGAGCTCACCCGGTTCGTCCGCACACTCGCCACTGGTGCCTGGTACAGCAACCGAACCCAGTCAATAAAGCCCTGCCCAAACCATCCCAGGACTCCCACAAATAATTCCATTCAACCTGGTCGAACGCCTTCTCCATGTCCATAGCGACCGCTACCTCTGCCTCCAGCCCCTTGGAGGACTTCATGATCATCGGCCAGTTATAGGGGTTAATATTCTCGATAAAAGCCAAATAAATGAGCTTTGTGTTAAATGATTTGTGTGTGGCCCACGGAAAGGTGGCGCAGTGGTTAGCACTGCTGAGTCACGGCGCCGAGAACCCGGCTTTCATCGCGGCCCTGGGCATTGTCGGTGTGGAGTTTGCCTTTTCTACCTGTATCTGCGTGGGTTTCATTCCTACAACCCAAAGATGTGCAGGGTAGGTGGATTGGCCACGCAAAATCTCCACTAAATTGGAAAAAGTAAAAATAAAGATTTGTGTGTTAAATCTTAATATTGTCAACGTAAACAATTCTTTTTGAAGGTCTCTCCCTCTCCCCTGCCTCCTCCATCCTCACCTCCCCACAAGTGCTCATGGAGGAGGAACTCATGCTTTTCTTTGTCACTAAGATTCAGTCCATTCAATCAGCTTTCTCTGCTGTTGATAATTCCCCTCACCCACTGGGCCAAGTCTCCTCTAAAATTCCCCTTTGTCCAGGCCCTGAACTCCTCTTTCTCTCGTTTCCCTCACCTCCGTTCATGCCCTTTGAGACCTCAACTGGAATATTGTGCACAGTTCTGGGCGCCACTCCATAGAAAGGATGGGAACACATTGGAGAGAGTGCAGAAGAAGTTTCCAAGAATGGTTCTAACAAGTTCCTTGTATAAGTTCAGCATAATCTCTTTGCTCGTCTACTCTATTCCCCTATTAATCATAGAATCCATACAGTGCAGAAGGAGGCCATTCGGCCCATCAAGTCCGCACCGACTCACCGAAAGAGCACCCTACCTAGGCCCACTTCCCATCCCTATCCCAGTAACTCCACCTAACCAACACACCTTTGAACTGTTGGGGGGGGGGGGGGGGGGGGCGGGGACCGCAGCACCCAGAGAAAACTCATGCAGACACGGAAGAACATGCAAACTCCACACAGGCAGTCACCCAAGGCTAGTATTGAACCCAGGTCCCAGGTGCTGTGAGGCAGCAGTGCTAACCACTGTGCCACAGAATAATAAATCCCAGGATACTGAGTACTTTTGTTTTGTATCATCCGCAAACTTTGAAATTGTTCCCTGTACACCAACGTCTAGATCATTGATATATATCAAGAAAAGCAGGTGTCCCAATACCACCCTCTGGGGAACACGACTAAACTCTTCCTCCAGCCCCCAAAAATATCCATTGACCAGTCCTCTCTGTTTCCTACTACTCGGCCAATATTGTATCCATGTTGCTCCTGTCTCTTTTATTCCATGAGCTATAGCTTTGCTCACAAGTCTGTTGTGTGGCATTGTATCAAATGTCTTTTGAAAGTCCAAGTACACCACATCTGCAGCATTACCCTCATCAACGCTTTTTGTTAGCTCCTCAAAAAACTCCAGCAAGTCAGTTAAACATTTTTAGAATTAACCTAAAGAAGGGAAAGCGCAGGTTAGGGAGAAGGTTAATACTGTCAACATTCAGAACAACACAGACATTAAAGGAATAATTAATCTCAAAGACTATCTCTTGTAGTTTGTGTGACCGGGTTTGCTGACCCAAGTTTAAAGAAATTAAATGGTACCAGTTTTTTAACTTAAATAATTCTACTTAAATCTGAACTCTGGATTGACTGGGAGGATTTGGATCAGTGTGACAGTATTTCAGAACCAGTGTTCAGTCTACTCAGCAGCAGCAGGCTAAATCTCTCCTCAAAACCCACATTGAAATCTGCATGTTCTCCCCGTGTTTGCGTGGGTTTCCTCCGGGTGCTCCAGTTTCCTCCCAAAAGTCGTGCTGCTAGGTGGATTGGACATTCTGGATTCTCCCACAGTGTACCCCAACCGGCGCCGGAATGTGACAACTAGGGTCTTTCACAGTAACTTCATTGCAGTGGTAATGTAAGCCTACTTGTGACAATAATAATAAAGATTATAAAAGTCCACTCCCATTCCCTATACCAACGACCCTAACCTAACCTAAGCATGTTTTCTGAGCACTAAGGGGCAATTTAGCATGGTTAATCCGGTCTTGGGCTGATCAGTTACCATACAAGGTGTGATGCAGTAAGATAGGTTGCTTAAACCAGGGGCTGGTTTAGCTCACTCAGCTAAATCGCTGGCTTTTCAAGCAGGCCAGCAGCACGGTTCGATTCCTGTACCAGCCTCCCCGGACAGGTGCCAGAATGTGGCGACTAGGGGCTTTTCACAGTAACTTCATTGAAGCCTACTCGTGACAATAAGCAATTTTCATTTTTTCATTTCATTTCTGTGGTGCATCTGTAAAAATTTATAAAATTTAAATGTGGATGGGGTGGCGCAGTGGTTAACACTGCTGCCTCATGACGCTGAGTACCCAGGTTCGATCCCGGCCCTGGGTCACTGTCCGTGTGGAGTTTTCACATTCTCCCTGTGTCTGCGTGGGTTTCACCCCCACAACACAAAGATGTGCGGGTAGGTGGATTGGCCACAGTAAATTGCCCCTTAATTGAAAAAAAAAACAATTGGGTACTCTAACTTTTAAAAAAGGACTCAATGTGGACAAACCAAATGTACTTTGTTTCCTGTGGAATATATGAAGTACATCTAAAGTTCATCATTTCAGTATTTCACGGAGGACCAGAACCATGTAAGGATTTGACTGTCTGTATTATTGCAGCGCTGTAAATAAAATTAGTAAAAGACGATTTGTTGTTGGCAGTTTGATTATCTGGTATCTGAAAACCACAAGATTCAATATTTAGTCAACAAGGTGAATAAGGAAACATATCAGGGCCCAATACTCCAGCTAGATATTCACAGGAGAAAGGCTGTTATCAAACACCTCAAATGGACAGGACAGAGAACGATCCCAACTGTAAAAAACTCTCAAATCATTTGTAAATATCTTTCAATTGCTGACAGGTTGCAACTGTCAGTTTCCATCACATTGAAGTCAATGAAATGTTAAGAGAATGGTTATTCCAGAACTAAAAAACACGAGTTATATCACAGCTAGAGTATGGAGTTCCGGTCACCACATTACAGGAAGGATGTGATTGTACTGGAGAGAGTACGGAAGAGATTTATCTGGATGTTTCCAGGATTGGGGAATTTTAACAAGAGGAAAGATTGGATCGACTGGGATTGTTTTCTGTGGAACAGAGGAGGCTGAGTGGACATTTAATTGAGGTGTATAAAATCATGAGGGTCCCAGATATAGTGGATCAGACGGCAGAAGGACCTATTTCATTAACAGGCTGGTCAGTAACCAGGGGGCCAGAGATTTAAGTATCTATTGGAAAGATTAGAGGGGAATTGAGGATTTTCTTCACCAAGGGGTGTGGTGGGGGTCTGGAACTCTGAAAGGTAGGTATAGACAGAAACGCTCATCACATTTAAAGACACCCCGATGTGGAGTTTCTGTGACCTGCAGGGCTACAGACCAAGAGGTGGAAAGTGGACCCGATAAACCATTTTCAGCCAACACAGACACAATGGGCTGAATGGCCTCCTCTGTGCTGTAAATTTCTAGGATTCTGTGATGACAAGTGATCCTTGGGTTTTTATCCAATACCGACCTCAGCCCAGTTAGTTAGTCCAAATGTTGGTGTGATGGATCAAGTTAAGAGGTCTCAGGTACCAGGAGCAGTGATTCAAATGGAAATATAAGTAAATCTGATATAGTTTATCTGTATTTGGTTACGTTTTAATAACTTCTCCTGAATGTGACCCTCACCCACGTTTTGATTTGATTTATTTATAATAATAATCTTTGTTGTCATAAGTTAGCTTATATTAACACTGCAATGAAGTGACTGTGAAAAGCCACTAATCCGCCACATTCCGGGCCTGTTTGGGTACATGGAGGGAGAATTCAGAATGTCCAAATTACCTAACGGCATGTCTTTCGGGGCCTGTGGAGGAAACCGGAGCACTCGGAGGAAACCCACGCAGACACAGGGAGAATGTGAAGACTCTGCACAGACAGTGACCAAAGCCAGGAATTGAACCTGGGACCCTGGTGCTGTAAAGCAACAATGCTAACCACTGTACTGCCCACACTGCTGGCCTTGTTCTGCATCATATAAAAATTGTCAATACATTTGGTTCAAAACAGAAGTTCAGGTCTTAATGCCTTGTTTGATTTCACTTTGCTGTGTTTAAATCCTCCCCTTCTAACCTCCTGTAAAAGGAGTTTCCAGAATCCATCACTGTCAGTTCTGCTGAGTGGACAGGGATCACCACGCATGCGCCCTGCTGCACACTGCCCCCTGCGAGGATGGCGGTGGTTAACTGGGGAAAGGCTCTACAGGAAAACCTTCCCTCGGTGCAAACTTGGGAGTGGTAATTTCTTGTTTTAGCTTTGAGGCCACTGGGTGTGTGTGAAGCCTCCCCTCCCACCCACTGCCCCTAACGCTGCCTCCACATATCCGCCTCCTTCCCGCCTAACGATGAGAGAAACAAGCGTCTGTCCCTGGACATTAGTTGCACTGCGCATGCTCAACATCACAATACCCGGGGAATGATTGACGGCAGCTCCGGACCAATAGGAAGAGAGGGAAACTGGAGGACCGAGCAGGAGCGGCTGGTTCGCCAACCAATCAGAGTGAATGAGGGGCGGGGGTGATCGTGGACCTCCCTCATTGGCTGAGAGTCTGCATCATTTTTTCTTCCCATTGGCCACGTGGCGTGGGTTCCAGAATCTCATTTCCTGCCTGAGAGGTGTTGACCAATTGAAGACTTGGAGGACCGGATGGACTCTGGTCCTCCATCCAATCAGTCTGCGGGTTTTGTGTGATTGAATATTGAGCTTCACACAGACTGAAACTTCTTCCTGAGTCAAACTTGAATAAAACAATTTATTTTTAGAGTCCATTGAGCCTTCTACAGAACTGCTACAAGGAACAACAAACGTTAACTCTGTTTCATTCGCCACAGATGTGGCATGGGGGCACAGTGATTAGCACTGCTGCATTGCACAGTGGTTAGCATTGCCGCACCAGCGACCTGGGTTCAATTCCAGCCTGGTGTGACTGTGTGGAGTTTGCACATTCTCCCCGTGTCTGTGTGGGTTCCCTCTGGGTGCTGCAGTTTTCTCCCACCGTCCAAAGATGTGCAGGTTTGGTGGATTGGCTGTGCTAAATTGCCCCTTAGTGTCCAAAGGTGAAGTTGGGTTACGGGGATAGGGCAAGAGAGTTTGAGCCTGGGTGGGGTGCTCTTTTGTAGGATTGGTGCAAACTCGATGGGACGAATGGCCTCCTTCTGCAATGTAGGGATTCAATGATGCTGCCAGATCTGTTGAGTTAATCTCGCATTTTCTGTTTTTATTCTATATTACACACCTTTTTGATCCATTAATTATATTTATTGAACCACTGTCGCATGAACTACCAGGAGCAGTGTGTTGATATTTCAGCTATTCCGGCCTTGGGTGTTTGTGTGGAGTTTGTACATTCTCCCCGTGACTGTATGAGTTCCCTCCGGGTGCTCCAATTTTCTCCAAAGATGTGCAGGTTGCGTGGATTGACCAATCGAAATTGCCCGTTAGTGTCCAAACAAAGGTTAGGTGGAATTACTGGGTTACGGGGATAGGGTGGAGGCATGCTCTTAAATAGGGTGCTTTTCCAAGGGCTGATGCAGTCTCAATGGGTGGAATGGCCTCCTTTTGCATTGTAAATTCTCTGATTCTGGAGGATTTTCTCTCTCACAGTCTGATCCGATGTGTCTGTTTGCCGGTATTTCCGACGGTAGCACAGCGGTTAGCACTGTTGCTTCACAGCGCCAGGATTCCTCGTTCAATTCGTGTTTAGGTCACGGTCTGTGCGGTGTCTGCACGTTCCCTCCTTGTCTGCGTGGGTTTCCTCCGGGTGCTCCGGTTTCCTCCCACAAGTCCCGAAAGATGTGCTTGTTAGGTGATTTGGACATTTTGAATTA
The DNA here is from genome assembly GCF_902713615.1 of Scyliorhinus canicula. NCBI lineage: Eukaryota > Metazoa > Chordata > Chondrichthyes > Carcharhiniformes > Scyliorhinidae > Scyliorhinus > Scyliorhinus canicula. Next base: position 585,850 of record NW_024055676.1, read on the forward strand.
TCCCTCTGTACACCCAAACAGGATTGTGGTGACTAGGGGCTTTTCACGGTAACTTCATTGCAATGTTAATGTAAGCCTACTTGTGGCAATAACAAAGAATATTATTATATGTTTGGGTACTTTAGGGAGCTGGTCGAACTTCCTTTATTCTACCTGTTGTCCCCTCGGATATTCCATCTGTTTTTGGTTAATGTGTCTGGAGTCTGAGTTCTTCCAGTCTGTCTCCAATTCTCCTTCCTGTCTGGGGTATATGGGTCTAGGTAGCTTGGTGTTGTCATTTGTGTTGTTTAGTTGTCTGTCTGTCTCCAGCAGGTATTGTTGTCTCTCGATAATGACTGTGCTGCTACCCTTGTCTTCTGGTCTTATGAACATATCCGTGTTGGATCCAAGCTCCCGGATTGTCTGTCTTTCTCTCCGGGTGAGATTCTGTTTGTCTCTTGTATTTCACTGTGACAGGGCAGAGATCTGATTGAAGGGTTCAAACATGGGAATTCTGGGAAAGATAGTCAAGGATTTGGGAGGTGACAACATGTTTAAAGAGTTAGGAGAGGAAAGGGAGGTTGAAGATGAGGCAGTAATTTGTAAGGATGGCAGGGTCAAGGGTTTGTTTTATTGAGGGGGTGATGATGGCAGATTTGAAGGACAGAGGGACAGTACCTGAAGAGAGAGAAATGTTGACAATATTCATGGACATAGTGTAGTTGGCTGATCAGTAGCTCAGTGGGAATAGGGTCGATGTAGCAGGAGCTGGGTCTCATGGACAAGATGAGCGCTGAGAGGGCATGAGGGGAGAGAAACTAGAGAAAGATGTGGGTTCAGGGCTCGGGAAAGGATGAAATTTAGAGACAGTTTGGTCCGGTGTGCTCGTGGAAGGGAGGGAAGCAGCAGAGGCAGCTGATCGGATTTACTCAACCTCAGTCACAAAGAAGCTCCACAAGCTCCTCACACTTCTTGTTGGAGGTGAGGATGGAAGAGACAGGGGAGAGTGAGAGAACTTCAAAAGGAACTAACCTGTGTCAAGATATTAAAAAGTTTCAACACACTGCGTATTTAACATAAATCTAATTTATTTGATTTTTAGCCAGAATATCAGCTCCTGTAAATGGGCTGGAGTTTGTGATCAGCAGAAAGAGACCCAAATTAACCTGGTTCAGTCCTGAATGTGAGGAACAGCAAAATCCAATCACTATGGTTACTTGTGGCCTCGTTGGTGTGTCAGCAGGTTGGATGAAGTGGTGAATCCCTTCCCACACTTGACACAGGTGTATGGCCTCTCCCCAGTGTGAATTCGTTGATGTACAGTGAGGTTAGATGATTGTCTGAACCCAGTCCCACAGTGAGAGCACCTGAACGGTTTCTCATCAGTGTGAACACGTTGATGGTTCATCAGTTCCCCGGAACTTTTATAGCACTTACCACAGTCTGGACATTGAAACGGTCTCACATCAGTGTGAACTCGCTGGTGTGTGGACAGAGTGGATGACTCAGTGAATCCCTTCCCACATTTGGAGCACGTGAACGGTCTTTCCCCAGTGTGAATTCGCTGGTGACTCAGCAGGGAAGATGACTTAGTGAATCCCTTCCCACATTTGGAGCACGTGAATGGTCTCTCCCCAGTGTGAACTCGCTGGTGTCTCAGCAGGTGGGATGACTTAGTGAATCCTTTCCCACACTCTGAACAGGTGAATGGTCTCTCCCCAGTGTGAATTCGCTGGTGTATGGACAAAGTGGATGACTGAGTGAATCCCTTCCCACACTTGGAGCATGTGAATGGTCTCTCCCCAGTGTGAACTCTCTGGTGTTTCCGCAGGTCAAATGACTGTGTGAATCCCTTCCCACACTTGGAGCAGGTGAATGGCCTCTCCCCAGTGTGACTGCGTCGATGAGTTTCCAGCTTGGATGGGGAACTAAATTCTTTCCCACAGTCCGCACATTTCCACGGTTTCTCCTCAGTGTGACTGCATTTGTGGCTTGTGAGGCCTGATGATTGACTGAATCCTCGTCCACACACACAACACGTGTACGGTTTCTCCCCACTGTGAACAATGCTTTTTCCTTCCATGTTCAATGTACATTGATATTCAGGATATGATAAATTGAGGACTCAGTCAGATCCTGATGTGATGCTTGGTTTGAGTTTCCGGACTTTGAAGCCTCCCCTTCGAACACCCTGTGAAAATGATTGAAAACAGAAAATAGGGAGTGAGAGAGAACCCACAAAAACACAAAGGCAGGTTGTGAAATTGAGCTGAATGAATCTGGTCATTTGTGGGGTCTACACTGGGAAAAAGTGACCATGAAAACTGCTGGATTGTTATAAAACCCAACTGGCCTCTTTGGGAGGAGAGAGAAAGAGGTGTAGAGGGATTTTGTATATCTGCGAGTCATATTAAAGAGAATAGATGGCAAAGCAAATTCGACCTTGAGCTTCATAAACAGTAATACTGATACCAAAACTATGCTTCTGGTGGCACGGTGATTAGCAATGCTGCCTCACAGCACCAGGGACCCGGGTTCAATTCCGTGGTGACTGTCTGTGTGGAGTTTGCACTTTCTCCCCGTGTCTCCGTGGGTTTCCACCCAGTGCTCAGGTTTCCTCCAACAAGAAGGGAAAGTTAGGTGGATTGGCCTTGATAAATTGCCCCTTAGTGTCCAGGGATGTGCTGGTTAGGTGGAGCTATGGGGTTACAGGGACAGGGGAGGGGTGTGGGCCGAGGCAGGGTGCCCTTTCAGAGAATCAGTGCAGACTTGATGGGCCAAATGGCTTCCTTCTGCACTGTAGGAATTCTATGGTTCTAATTCTATTCTATGAATCTTTATAAAGCTCTGGTCACCACTCTTCAGGAAGGATGTGAAGGTTGTTGAGAAGGTGCTGAGGAGATTTACCAGAATGGTTCCAGCAAAGGAGGTTGAGGGGAGATTTGATTCAGGTCCACAAGGTTCTGCCAAGTTTTGATCAGGTGGGCAAAGAAACTGTTTCCATTCACTGATCGTACAAGCACTAGGGACACAGATTTAAAGTTTTGGGTAAAACCTGGATTGAACTATACAAGATCCTGATGTGGAGAGGATGTTTCCTCTTGAGGGAGAATCGAGAACGAGGGTGTCACTGTTGCAAAATAAGAAGTCACCTATTTCGGATGGAGATGAGGATTTTTTATTCTCTTGAGGGCTATCAGACTTTGGAACTCACGTCCTTAAAAGGCAGTGGAAGCAGAGCCCTTGAATATTTTTAAGGCAGAGCTGGATAGATTCTTGATGAGCAAGGGGGTGAAAGGTCATCAGTGGTAGGCAGGAATATGGAGTTGAGGTTAGAATGAAATCAGCCGCAATCTTATTGAATGCTGTACAGTAAGAAGTCTTACAACACCAGGTTAATGTCCAACAGATTTGTTTCAAACCTATTGAATGCTGAGCAGGCTTGAGGGGCCGAGTGGCCTGTTCCTAGTTTGTATGTGAAAGGTACAGGAGATATGAGGTGATATGAGAAATATGTTTTTACACAGCGAGCGGCAATGACCTGAAACTTGCTGCCTATCAGGGAGTTTGAAAATAGATACATGAATCATTTGATTTCAAAAGGAAATTGGATACACAGTTGAGGGAAATAAACCTGTGAGGATACAGGGAGCAGGAGAATGGCACACACTGGATTGTTCCAGAGAGCTAGCATGGATTCAATGGCCGAATGCCCTTCTCTGTGCCATCATGTCTCTGACTCTTTTGTGTAATCTAGTTTTGGAATTTAACCACGGAGGGTTCAGATATCACTCAGATAAATCTGTGCTACACTCCCTCCGAGGCCATTCTATCCTTCCTCAGGTTTGTTGCCCAGAACTGAACACAGTTCTCCAGGTTTGGTCTAACCAGGGTTTGTGAATCTCGGGGCTTTTCCAGTCACACAGAGACCTGAAATCTTCCCTCACAGACAGATCAGACAAACTTTTACCTTCCACACCCAGATGCTGCTGATATTCAGGTTCTGATGAATCGAGTGACTTTGTCAGATCGCGATGTGACGTTTGGTTTGTGTTTCCCGTCTGTTAAACCTCCACTTCCAGTATCCTGCAAATTTACAGGAACCTCATTGTCAGTTTAGGATAGAAATTCACAACATTCTCTCCTCGCCAACTTTGATTAAATGTATTCCTGGAGGGTTGATCACATGACCTGCCCCATCCTCCAGCCATTAATCGGTCAACACATCCATCCTTGTGACACACTGCCTTCCTCAGCCAATTGGGAGGCAAAATGACTCATTACCTCACAGGACAGTGATTGACCGTCAGCCAAACGACCTTTATCCCATTTTCAATATTTTTATATACCCCCCACACTCCATCCCCCCCCCCACTCCCTCCACCCACCCCCCCACTCCCTCCACCCCCCCCCCCACTCCCTCCACCCACCCCCCCACTCCCTCCACCCACCCCCCCACTCCCTCCACCCACCCCCCACTCCCTCCACCCACCCCCCACTCCCTCCACCCACCCTCCCCCCCACCCACATACACTCACCCCCTCCGCCCCCCCACATACATTCACTCCCTCCCCCCCCCACCCACCCACCCACCCACCCACATACACTCACTCCCTCCGTTCTCACTCTGCTGCATCGAAGATACACCTGAAGGTGCTAACACATGCTGATGGACAGATCTGGTAAACCGCTGGCTTTAAAAGCAGACCAAGCAGGCCAGCAGCACGGTTCGATTCCCGTACCAGCCTCCCCGGACAGGTGCCGGAATGTGGCGACTAGGGGCTTTTCACAGTAACTTCATTGAAGCCTACTCGTGACAATAAGCGATTTTCATTTTCATTTTCATCTGCACAGCATTTCATATTCTCAACGGAGAGATCTTAAGAACCTCAGGACAGGAATCGGCCATTCGGCCCATCAATCCTGCTCTTCTATTTAATAAGATCATGGCTGATCGGATTGTGACCCTAAACTTCATTTTCTTCCTGTCACCCACAACCTTTGACTGCCTTTTGGATCTAACTGAGCCTTGAATATATTTAATGAAGCAGCTTCCACTGCTGACTGGGAATTTCCTTCCTTGCCAGAGATCAGAGTCCTCATTGATTTTAGCCCCGCAGCTGCAAACCAGGGAGCTGGCAATGATGGTGAAGGGTTTGCGGACCCACAAAGTGTTTCCAAATCCTCCCACCCACCGCCTGACGCTGACTCCGCTTCTCCGGCTCCTTCCGCCGAAGGCCTCGACCCCGCGCATGCGCAATTATGTTCAGCCCTGGCAGCTGCACCACGCATGCTCCAGCTCCCTGGGAATGATTGACGGCGATTCGCGATCAACAGAAAGTGGGGGCGGGTCTGGAGAACCGAGTGGGAGAGGCTGGTCCTCCAGCCAATCAGAGACAATGAGGGGCGGGGCTGAGCTGTCTCGGGTCCGTGATCGGTTCCGGGGGGAGTTGACGGTGCTCCGGGAGGACGGATCTGCCAGGTTGGTGGAGAGGCATCAAAACATCCTTTTCAAGATGAAACCATGAGAAATAACTTCTCCGTCCCCATATTTGCACCGAACAGGGTCACAACTTCTCGTGATAGGCCTTAGTTGACGCCACCTTTCTGGTGGGGTGGAGATGCCGCCTCTGGGCTGGGGTGAGCCCAGGGAGAAGTCTCACAAAACCAGGGTAAAGCCCAACAAATTTATTGGAAATCACAAGCTTTCGGAGCGCTGCTCCTTCCTCAGGTGAAGTGGAGGCAGGTTCACAGGCACAGTAGAAATAGGCAGATAAATAATTGCCAGATAATTGCAGACTGGAATGTGAGTCTCTGTAGGAACAGTCTGAGTGGAGTGAGGGATAATCACAGGTAATCGAGGTGTGAATTGTCTCAAACCAGGACAGTGAGTAGGATTCTGTAAATCCGGGCAGTATGGTAGGGGTTACATGTAATGTGATAATTCCTATCACATTCAAATTCAAATTCCTAGGGGTGCACATCACCAAAGATCTGTCCTGGTCCACTCACGTCGACGCTATCACCAAGAAAGCACAACAGTGCCTATACTTCCTCAGGAAACTAAGGAAATTCAGCATGTCCACATTAACCCTTACCAACTTTTACAGATGCACTATAAGAAAGCATCCTATCGGGCTGCATCACAGCCTGGTATGGCAACTGCTCGGCCCAGAACCGCTAGGAACTTCAGAGAGTCGTGAATACTGCCCAGTCCATCACACAAACCTGCCTCCCATCCATTGACCCCCATCTACACCTCCCGCTGCCTGGGGAAAGCGGGCAGCATAATCAAAGATCCCTCCCATCCGGCTTACTCACTTTTCCAACTTTTTCCATCGGGTCAGGAGATACAGAAGTATGAGAACACGCACGAACAGACTCAAAAACAGCTTCTTCCCCCACTGTCACCAGACTCCTAAATGACCCTCTTATTGACTGACCTCATTAACACTACACCCTGTATGCTTCATCCGATACCAATGCTTATGTAGTTACATTGTATATCTTGTTTTGCCCTATTATGTATTCTCATGTATTTTCTTGAATTTTGTTTAATTCCCCTTTCTTCCATGTGCTGAATGATCTGTTGAGCTGCTTGCAGAAAAATACTTTTCACTGTACGTCGGTACATGTGACAATAAACAAATCGAATCCAATCCAATATGAACCCGAGATCCCGGTTCAGGCCGGCGTCACGCGAGCAGAGTTTGACGACCAGTTTCTGCTCGGCAATTCTGTGTTGTCGTGTGTCTTTTTAAAAATAAATTTAGAGAATCCAATTATTTTTCCCCAATTAAGGGGCAATTTAGTGTGGCCAATCCACCTAACCTGCACATCTTTGGGTTGTGGGGGTGAAACCCACACATACATGGGAAGAATGTGCAAACTCCACAAGGACAGTGACCCAGGGCCAGGATTTAAACCCGGGTCCTCAGCGCTGCAGTCCCAGTGCTAACCACTTATTATGCCGCCCTTGTTGTCGTGTATCTTGAAGGCCGCCTTGGAAAATGTTTACCCAAAGACTGGAGGCTCAATCTTTCTGGTGGGCAAGATGCAGCAAGGCGCATGTCCGGCCGCCATCTGTGTAAGGGGCAAAATTTTGAATGACTGGGAGGAGATTGTTCCCATTGTTCAGAATGGAGGCAGCCTGTCCATCAAACTGCATTAGCCTTTGATCTGGGGAATTTGACCCTCCATTTCCCTTGTTTGCAGGGACCCAGATGATAAGTAGAGAAGTAAAGGAAAATAAGTGAATTCTGCTCTCTGGATCTCTCTCCCTCCTGGGATATCGTGCACCATGCCTCCAAAGATTTGTGGGTCTGTTCTTTACTCTGGGCCTGAATCCATCTCCATCACCCCTGCTCTCCCGAATCACCTTCCACCATTGTTCTCTGTCTTCAGTAATGAATGAGTTTAACATATTTTAAATATATTTAGCATGGTTCCATTGATCAGAAACTGAACTGGACTAGCCACATTAATACTGTGGCTACCAGTGCAGGTCAAAGGCTAGGAATCCTACGGCGAGTAACTCACCCCCTGACTCGCCTCAAAGCCTGTCCATCATCTGTAAGGCACAAGTCAGGACTGTTATGGAATACTCTCCACTTGCCTGGATGAGTGCAGTTCTAACAACACTAAAGAAGCTCGACACCATCCAGGACAAAGCAGCCCCGCTTGATTGCCCCCCTTCCACAAACATTGAAACCCTCCACCACCGACTAACAGTGGCAGCCGTGTGTACCATCTACAAGATGCACTGCAGTAACTCACCAAGGTTCCTTAGACAACACAATCCAAACCCATGACCACTACCATCTAGAAGGACAAGAGCAGCAGACATCTGGGGACCCCACCACCTGGAGGCTTCCCTCCAAGTCACTCACCACCCTGAGCTGGGAATATATCGCCGCTCCTCCTGTCACTGGGGCAATATCCTGGAACCACTTCCCTAACAGCACAGTGGATGTACCTACATGCCATTGACTGCAGTGGTTCAAGAAGGCAACTCAGTGCCACCTTCTGAAGGGTATCTAAGGATGGAGAATAAATGCTGGCCTAATCAGCATCCTGTAAATTAATTTTTTTAAAAAATGTTATTGTTACTTCCACCGACCATGTCTAAATGAGGTTTCCATCACTGCTCATCCCCCGACCATCTCACTGCACCTTTCAGAGTCAGGAATTGTTTTTCCTGTGGCGTAAAGCATTTTTCTTCCACTTCTGAGTTTATATTGACCATTTTTATTCTCTGGAGTTCGTTCTGCACAAAGTGAAAATGTGAAATCTGTTTCCCTCCCCACAGATCCTGCTGAGTGTTTCCAGCATTTCCTCTTTTTATTTCAGCTTTCCAGCAACTGCAGTATTTTGATTTTTTTATTGCAAGAAATGAAAATGAAATGAAAATCGCTTATTGTCACGAGTAGGCTTCAATGAAGTTACTGTGAAAAGCCCCTAGTCGCCACATTCCGGCGCCTGTCCGGGGAGGCTGATACGGGAACCTCACCACAGAGTCACTCATGGAAACACAGGCAGACCAATTAAGATCCAGTTTTTAGCAGGGTGGGTCCAGAGGCAGAATCTGGTCCATGGCCTCCAGTGTAAGTCTTTTTGCATTGAATCATTGAGTGATTACAATACAGACAGGGGCAGGGGCCATTCGGCCTGTCTAGCCTGTGCTAGCTCTCTGCGAGAACAAATGAACTTTTTCCACTTCCCTCCCTCTAACTAACAAGAGAAAGACCAGAGCAGGGAGAAGATAAGAGAGAGAGAGAGAGTGTCAAGGGCAGAGAGGAGATTACACAGTGAGAGAGAGACAAGCACTGAGGTGGAAATAAACGGTCTTGGTTATGATGTGGTTGGAAACCCATATTTAGGTGAAAGATGACACTGAGATTGTGAACCGTTTGATTCAGACAGTTCCCAGGGAGAGGGATGGAGCCACTGGTGAGGGAGTGGAGTTTATAACTGGGACTGAAGACAAGGCTTCAGTCTTGTCAATAATGAAATTGAGAGAGGAAATTTCTGCTTATCCAGTACTGGATATCTGATTAGTCAGGACGGTATGTTACCTGGAGGGGAAACACAAGATGACGATGTTCAATATGGAAGATTATTATTATTAATATATACCTGCTATCCCAGTCCTTTTGGGTGGTACATGTTGAGGGTTGGCAGACTTTTGTCGAGTTGTAGCTGTATAAACTTCATCCCCTTCAACCCTGCTGCTCCACGTCGCTCTCTCTCTCTTTGTGTTTATGTGGGTTCTCTCTCACTCCCTTTTTTCTGTTTTAAATCAGTTTGACAGGACATTGGAAAAGTAGCCAATAATCATCACCTGAATATCATCAGATTTTGAACATGGAATAGAAAAGCACTGTTCACAGTGAGGAGAAACCGTTCACGTGTTCTGTGTGTGGACGAGGATTCAGACAATCATCTGACCTGTTAAAACATCAGCGCAGTCACACTGGGGAGAGACCATTCACCTGCTCTCAGTGTGGGAAAGGATTCATTCAGTCATCCAACCTACTGAGACACCAGCGGATTCACACTGATGAGAGACCTTTTAAATGCCCAGACTGTGGGAAGTGCTATAAAAGTTCTGGGGATCTGAAGTCCCATCAACGTGTTCACACTGACGAGAAACCGTTCAGATGCTCTCACTGCGAGACTGGGTTCAGGCGATCATTTAACCTCACTCAACACCAGCGAGTTCACACCAGGGAGAGACCATTCACCTGCTCTAACTGTATGAAAGGATTTATTACCCCATCCCAACTGCGGACACACCAACGCATTCACACTGGGGAGAAGCCATTCACTTGCTCCAAGTGTGGGAAGGGGTTCACTTGTGCATCAGCTATGCTGGTTCACCAGTGAATTCACACCAGAGAGAAGCCATTCACCTGCCCTCATTGTGGGAAAGGATTCACTCAGTCATCCAACCTGCTGAGACACCAGCGGATTCACACTGATGAGACACCGTTAAATGCCTGGACTGTGAGAAGTACTGTCGAAGCTCCTGGGAACTGAAGTCCCATCAACGTATTCACACTGATGAAGGACCATTCAGCTGCTCTCCCATTGGGACTGGGTTCAAACGATCATCTGACCTTACTGTACATCAGGGCACTGACACTGAGAGAGGCTGTTCACCTGCTGTGAGTGTGGGAAGGGATTCACTTGTTCATCACACTTGCTGACACACCAGAAGGTTCACACTGATGAGACCTTTTAAATGTCCAGATTGCGGGAATTTTTAAATAATCCTTTTTGTCACAAGTGGACTTACATTAAAACTGCAATGAAGTTACTGTGAAAAGCCCGTAGTCGCTACATTCCAGCGCCTGTTTGGGTATAATGAGGGAGAATTCAGACTGTCCAAAGTACCTAATGGGACTTGTGGGAGGAAAGCGGAGCACCCGGAGGAAACCCACGCAGACATGGGGAGAACGTGCAGACTCCGCACAGACAGTGACCCAAGCTGGGAATCGAACCTGGGATCCTGGTGCTGTGAAGCCGTAGTGGTAGCCATTATGCTACCGTGCTGCCCACTGGAGCCCTGATATCCCACCAACTTGTTCACACTGCTGAGAGACGGTTCAAGTGCTCTCACTGTGACAGTAGGTTTAGGCGTTCATCTGACCCCACTGTACATCACAGTCACACTGCCGAGAGTCCATTCACCTGCTCTGAATGAGGGAAAGGATTCAGTATCACATCCTGCCTTCAGACACCAGAGAATTCTGACTGGGCAGAGGCCATTCACCTGCTCTGAATGTGGGAAAGGATTCAGTATCGCATCCTGCCTTCAGACACCAGAGAATTCAGACTGGGCAGAGGCCATTCACCTACTCTGAATGTGGGAAAGGATTCAGTATCGCATCCTGCCTTCAGACACCAGAGAATTCAGACTGGGCAGAGGCCATTCACCTACTCTGAATGTGGGAAAGGATTCAGTATCGCATCCTGCCTTCAGACACCAGAGAATTCAGACTGGGCAGAGTCCATTCACCTGCTCTGAATATGGGAAGACATTTAGTCAGTCATCCCAACTGCGGATACACCAGCGAGTTCACTGGGGAGAAACCATTCAGTTGTTCTATGTGTGGAAAACAATTCACTCATTCATCCTACCTGCTGATCCACCAGCGACTTCACACTGGGGAGAGGCCATTCACCTGTTCCAAGTGTAGGATGGGATTTGCTCACTTGTCCAACCTGGTGCGACATCAGCCAGTTCACACTGATGAGTGACCTATTAAATGCCCAGACTGCGGGAAGTGCTGTAAACTTTCCGAGGAACTTTATCTCCCATTGACGTGTTCACGGATGTGAGTGAGTTCAGGCGCTCTCACTGTGGGACTGGATTCAGGCAAACATCTCGCATCACAGTTCACCATTGCACTCACACTGGGAAGAGGCCATCTCATACTCCGAGTGTGGGAGGAGAGTCAATTAGACATACACCCTTCTGAGACAGCAGTGTATTCATACTGGGGAGAGGCCAACCATCTGCTCTATGTGTCTGTGTGTGTAGGGATTATCACAGTCACACAGTCTGCTGTTGGACAGTCATTCACTTGCCGTGTGTGTCTGTGTGTGTGTGCAGGGATTCACTGTCACAGTCTGCTGTTGGACAGTTGTTCACTTGCTGTGTGTGTGTGTGTGTGTGGGGGGGGATTCACTGTCACAGTCTGCTGTTCAACAGTCATTCGCTTGCTGTGTGTATAGGGATTCACTCAGTCACACAGTCTGCTGTTGGACAGTCATTCACTTGCCCTGTGTGTGTGTGTCGGGATTCACACAGTTTGCTGTTCGACAGTCATTCACTTGCCGTGTGTGTGTGTGTCGGGATTCACTCAGTCACACAGTTTGCTGTTCGACAGTCATTCACTTGCCCTGTGTGCGTGTGCAGGGATTCACTCAGTCACGCAGTCTGCTGTTCGACAGTCATTCACTTGCCCTGTGTGTGTGTGTCGGGATTCACTCAGTCACACAGTCTGCTGTTGGACAGTCATTCACTTTATGTGTGGAAATGTTTCAACTGACCTGATGAAAGTTCACACTGGGCTGAGACTGTTCATCTGATCTGAGTGGGAAGGGATTCACTCAGTCATTTAAACCTTTGACTCCTCAGTGAGTTCACACTGCACAGAGGGTGTGTGTGTGCTGCCTGGAAACACAGTTTCTGATAATGGAATTCATATTGATCAGAGATCCTGGATTTCATTTCAAATTGTTACAGTGTTGCTCCCTAAAAACTAAATATACCACGTGTTTTTACCGAATTATCCATAACACTTAATACGAGCTCGGAAACTAAGCAACAATGAGACATTTGTTCAATGTTTTTATTTCTATCACATAACCCATTCCAGACAGAGACCGTGAGATTACTGGATACTGACGGGAGGTCTCATCAGAAAGATCAGTGAGCACGTTATTCTAATCTGATCAATCTGCTCAAAGGTAGACCTGCTCAGGAACACCGAGATTTTATATTGATCCTTTTTGACTTTAGTAACGTGTTCTTTAATAAACAATTTTATTGAGGTAGTTTTTCGCTTTATAAACAGTTACAGACATCATCGAAAGAAAGCACAAAAGGCAAAAATGTGCAAACATCCACGTGCTTTCAATACTTCAATCGTAACATATTGCACAAGCCCGCTCCCCTCCCATATTTTCCCTCCTACTCTACTCTACCCCCCCCCCCCCCCCCCCCCCCCCCCGCTGACGCTCACTCTCCCGCAAAGAAGTCAATAAATGGTTGCCATCTCCGGGCGAACCCCTGCACAGATCCCCTCAAGGCGAACTTAATTTTCTCCATACCCAGGAAACTCGACATGTCCGCAAGCCACCACTCCGTCTTCGGGGGCTTTGAGTCCCCCCACGCCAATAATATTCGTCGCCGGGCTATCAGGGAAGCAAAGGCCAAAACATCGGCCTCTTTCGCCCCCTGGACTCCCGGGTCCTCCGAAACCCCAAAAATTGCCACCCCTGGGCTCATCACCACCCTCGTTTTTAGCACCCGGGACCTGACCCCCGCAAATCCCTCCCAGTACCCCCTCAGCTTAGGGCATGCCCAAAACATGTGCACGTGGTTCGCTGGTCCTCCCGCGCACCTAGCGCATTTGTCCTCTATCCCGAAGAATTTGCTCAACGTGTTCTTAACTTGTCAACACACTCTGGTTATTTATTTATCAAAGTGGAACACATGAACCCATTAATTCATTTGGTAAATGATGTCATGCTCTTTAGTCAGTCTGTGTGATATTACCACTACTTTTCTCATGGTTTAGAACTGAATATCTCCTCTCTTAAAAACTTAAGAATGTCTTTGTATTTAGTCCATCTCCTGACCCTCTGGCTCAGTGTTGAGAATATACATTGTCTGTCCTTTCGGATTATTTATCTCTTCATGTCCAATCTTATCCTCAGTCTGACCTCTGAGAACCTGTTTGTATTGTAGGTCCTTTGTTTTAATGTGTGTAAGTGTCATTACTGTTGAATAAAGTTTATTAAAGTTATTCAGATCTTCTCTGTGTTGCCTCCCTCTGTCTACATTCCCCATCATGACAATCAATAAGGTTCTTCCTTTTGTAGCTTTAGAGTTTTCTCTTGCTCGGTGCAAACATTTCTATTATATTCTTTCCCCTTGTAACCTGTTTACTTGAATTTCTGTAACATTGTGGCCTTTACACACACTTCCCCGAGGGGAACTCCGGGATTTTTCTGTATGTAAACTGTGGTCGCCGAAACCCCCCCACCCCTGATTAGTTGGAGATCCATTTCCCAGTCAGGCCTCCAGCCCTTCCTGTCTCTATTCGTGCACAGGCTCCTTTACTCTCAGCTAAATTCAGCCCTCAGCTCCATCACCTGGCTGTCAGTGACACGAACAATAGAGACAAACAGGTGCACGAGGGAAGTCAGAATTTGTGGATTAGGACCTCCATAAAGGTCAGCAAATTATTTTTTAAAAATTGAATTCCCAGTCAACAAATTAAAGAATCACACGGCGGGACTTCACGTGTTATGACTTTTAATGCAACAAACTAAAAGGTACATTAACCTACACATAGAACTTTGCTCTTTTTTAATAATAATAATCTTTATTATCGTCACAAGTAGGCTGACATTAACACTGCAATGAAGATACTGTGAAAAGCCCCTAGTTGCCACAGTCCGGCACCTGTTTGAGTACACAGAGGGAGAATTCCGGATGCCAAATTCATCTAACAAGCACACCTTTCGGGACTTGTGGGAGGAAACCGGAGCATCCGGAGGAAACCCACACAGACACAGGGAGAACGTGCAGACTGTACAACAGTGGCTCAAGTGGGAATTGAACCTGGCGCCCTGGCACTGTGAAGCAACAGTGCTAACCACTGTGCTACCATACCACAGTTACGCAATCTAAATTCGAACTGAACGATTATAGTTACTCTGCCCTGCAAGTCGAAACTGAATTATCTCAGAACCAGTCCAAAGTAATGAGTCATTCCCCAGGATTTACTTCCGTTCTTTTCACAGTCAGGCAGCCTTTAATCCCAGATCTGTCTTTCACAGTGAAAGATTAGCCAGCTGCCAGAAAACCGAGAGGAGGCACAAATAGGCCATTTTCTGGTTGGCAAGATGTAATGAGTGATGTATCACATCCATCAGTGCTGGAGCCTCAACGTTTTACAATTTATATCAATGACTTTGATGACAGTACCAAAGGTATGGTCGCTTAGTTTGCTGATGATGCAGGCAAAAAGGAAAAGGAGGTGGTGTTGCTCGAATAAGGGACGGCATCAGAACATTAGTAAGGGTGGATCTCAGATCAGGAATACAAACGTGGAATATGTTTGGGTGGAGACAAGAAACAGCATGGGGCAGGAAACATTGGTAAGAGCTGTTATAGGCGACCAAACAGTAGGGGTTGTGTGGGACATGGTATTAATCGCAGATTAGAGAAGCATGTAGCATGGGTAAAACAGTAATGGGTGATTTCAATCTGCATATACACTGGGTAAACTTTTTTTTTTAAATATAATTTTTATTGGAATTTTTTACAGAAAATATAAAACATAACGACAAACAATGAAATGCAACAAAATAACCCATAATAACTGTAACACCCCCAGACCATATGTATCCCATCCCCCCACCCCCCATGAACAACAAAAGAACTTAAAAATAAATTTAAATTAAATAAACAAACAGTCATTGTCCGCCCCCCCCTTTCCCTCCCCCGGGTTGCTGCTGCTAATGTCCCTGTACCCTATCGTTGAGCCAGAAAGTCGAGAAAAGGTTGCCACCGCCTAAAGAACCCTTGTACCGACCCTCTCAGGGCGAATTTGACCTTCTCGAGCTTAATGAAACCCGCCATGTCATTGATCCAGGTCTCCACGCTTGGGGGCCTCGCATCCTTCCATTGTAGCAAGATCCTTCGCCGGGCTACTAGGGACGCAAAGGCCAGCACGCCGGCCTCTTTCGCCTCCTGCACTCCCGGCTCCACCCCAACCCCAAAAATCGCGAGTCCCCATCCTGGCTTGACCCTGGATCCCACCACCCTCGACACCGTCCTCGCCACCCCCTTCCAGAACTCCTCCAGTGCCGGGCATGCCCAGAACATATGGGCATGGTTCGCTGGACTCCCCGAGCACCTGACACACCTGTCTTCACCCCCAAAGAACCTACTCATCCTCGTCCCAGTCATGTGGGCCCGGTGCAGCACCTTGAATTGGATGAGGCTAAGCCGCGCACACGAGGAGGAAGAATTAACCCTCTCCAGAGCATCAGCCCATGTCCCGTCTTCGATCTGTTCCCCCAGTTCCCCCTCCCACTTAGCTTTCAGCTCCTCTCCTGACGCCTCCTCCGCCTTCTGCATAACCTTGTAGATATCAGATATCTTCCCCTCTCCGACCCAGACCCCCGAAAGCACCCTGTCGCTCACCCCCCTCGCAGGAAGCGAAGGGAATCCCTCCACCTGCCGCCTAGCAAATGCCTTTATCTGCAGATACCTGAACATGTTCCCCGGGGGGAGCCCAAATTTCTCCTCCAACTCCCCCAGGCTCGCAAACCTCCCATCAATAAACAGGTCCCTCAGCTGTCTGATGCCCGCTCTGTGCCAACTCTGAAATCCCCCATCAATATTCCCCGGGACGAACCTATGGTTCCCCCTTAACGGAGCCTCCATCGAGCCCCCCACTTCTCCCCTATGTCGCCTCCACTGCCCCCAAATCTTGAGGGTAGCCGCCACCACCGGGCTCGTGGTATACCTCGTAGGAGGGAACGGCCACGGCGCCGTTACCAGGGCCCCCAGGCTTGTATCGCCACAGGACGCCCTCTCCATCCGTTTCCATGCTGCCCCCTCCCCCTCCATTACCCACTTGCGCACCATCGACACATTGGCCGCCCAATAATACCCCGAGAGATTGGGTAACGCCAGCCCCCCACCATCTCTACCCCGCTCCAAGAAGACCCTCTTCACCCTCGGGGTCCCATGCGCCCAAACAAAGCTCATGATGCTGCTAGTCACCCTTCTAAAAAAGGCCCGAGGGATAAAGATGGGCAAACACTGAAAAAGGAACAAGAACCTCGGGAGAACCGTCATTTTGACGGACTGCACTCTACCCACCAACGATAGCGGCACCATGTCCCACCTTTTAAATTCCTCTTCCATCTGCTCCACCAGCCTGGTAAAATTAAGCTTATGGAGAGTCCCCCAACTCCTGGCCACCTGCACCCCCAGGTATCTGAAACTCTTCACTGCCCTCTTAAATGGGAGTCTCCCAATTCCCTCCTCCTGATCACCCGGGTGTACTACAAATACCTCACTCTTGCCTAAATTTAACTTATAGCCCGAGAAGCCCCCAAATTCCGCTAACAGCTCCATCACCCCCGGCATTCCCCCTTCTGGATCCGCCACATACAACAGCAGGTCGTCCGCATACAGCGATACACGATGTTCCTCCCCACCCCACACCAGACCCCTCCATCTCCCTGACTCCCTCAACGCCATAGCCAGAGGTTCAATCGCCAGTGCAAAGAGCAAGGGGGACAGGGGGCACCCCTGTAGGTCAGCACCTTCTAAGAAAAATTCAAATTCCCTGTCAACAAATTAAAGGATCACACAACAGGACTTTTAATGCAACAAACAAACTGGAAGCTACTTTAACTCGGAAACCTATACATTAAACTATAAAATAGAACTTCGCCCTTTATACAAGCTAAAATCACACTCCACAATTACAGTTTACTCTTTCCTGGAAGTCAAAACTTAATTATCTCAGAATCTGCCCAAAGTGATGATTCATTCCTGAGTATTTACTTCCGTTCTTCAACCAAGACACGGAGGGAAAAAAATAGAATAGAATGTGAACTAGAAAAATATATAAAAATGGACTGTAAAAGCTTCTATGGCTACATAAAAAGGAAACGTTTGGCTAAGACAAAGGTTTGTCCATTCCAGATAGAGTCAGGAGAATTTAGAATGAGGAATAGAGATCTCTACAGCCACCTCGTTCATCAGCTTTTGGGTATTTATTCATTTTCAACCCCATTAATTTCTCCAGTGCTACTTTTTCACCAATACTAATCTCTGCCAGTCCCTTGGTTCTCTGGTGTTTTGGGGACAAATTCTGTATCTTCCTCTGTGAAGACAGACTCACGTTGTTTAGTTTCTCTGCCATTTCCTTACTCTCCATTATAAACTTTCCTGTCTCTGCCTGGAATGGACCCACATTGGTCTTTGCTAATCTTTTCCTTTTCACATTCCTGTAGAAGCTTTTCCAGTCAGTTTTTATCTTTCTCGCCAGTTTGCTCTCATCATTTTCTTGATCCTCCTTTGTTGAATTCTAATGGATCTCATGGAATCTTTAACTATTCTTGTTAACCAATGTTGCATCACTTTTCCTGTTGGATATTTGTTCCTTAAAGGAATCTATATTTAGAACGTAGAACATCGAGAAATACAGCACAGAACAGGCCCTTCGGCCCACGATGTTGTGCCGAACTTCTGTCCAAGGTTAATCATAGATCATAGAATTTTGGACACTAAGGGCAATTTATCATGGCCAATCCACCCAACCTGCACATCTTTGGACTGTGGGAGGAAACTGGAGCACCCGGAAGAAACCCACGCACACATGGGGAGGATGTGCAGACTCCACACAATGACCCAAGCCGAAATCGAACCTGGGACCCTGGAGCTGTGAAGCAATTGTGCTATCCACAATGCTACCGTGCTGCCCTTAAGAACAAATTAATCTACACTCCATTATTCTACCATAATCCATGTACCTATCCAATAGCCGCTTGAAGTTGTATTTATGTGAATAAAGGTTGCAAAAATCCCAGAGGAGCATAGGCTGCTCTCCCCTTTGACAGAGAGAGAGCTGCCTGGAGGTGATTTAACCCGAGGGTCAGTACACCTCAGGCGAGGGGCCTGGTTGAGAAGGCGGGGCCTTCATCAATAAATTCAGCCAGTACGGGAGTTGAATCCTCACTGTTGGCCTCGCTCTGCATCACAACCCAGTCGTCCAGCCAACTGAGCAAACCAACCCCCTGATAAATATGAAATAATTCCTTAAATATTAGGTATTCCCTGTACCAATCAGTTTCCCAGTCCACCTCAGACAACTTGCCCTTCATACCCTGATAGTTTTCTTCTGTGAGGAACACCCAGATAAATTAAACAAAAGAACCATGTAACCACCAGGGCCCATCTCCATGGCAACGTGGCATGCTTTGGGGGGTATCAAACAGAAATAGCAACTAAATATCTTCACACTTCCAGACCCCCTTTCACTCTGTGATCCTTGTGCAATTTGAAGCCAGGTACCAGCAACAAGGCTCAAAGAGCATCAGCCCACTGGAGGCAAAGTGGTGAGACCGGCCAGTCCAGCAGAAAGAAACCCTCTGACCATCCCCACTGACCACCTGTCAGAATGAACAAAATGCAGTCCTGGGTGTAGAGCAGAAACAATAACAGCAAAATCCAACCCCTGTAATCAATTGTGAAATTGTTGGTGTCACAGCAGGTGCAAAGAAACATGTAATCCCATCTCACATTGAGATGTGAATGGCCTCTCCCCAGTGTGAACTTGGTGTCTCCGCAGGTTGGATAACTGAGTAAATCCTCTCCCACACTGAGAGCAGATGAATGGCCTCTCCCCAGTGTGAACTCGCTGGTGTCTCCACAGGTGGGATAACTGAGTGAATCCCTTCCCACACTGAGAGCAGGTGAACGGCCTCTCCCCAGTGTGAACTCGCTGGTGTCTCCGCAGGGTGGATGAATCAATGAATTCCTTTCCACACTGAGAGCAGGAGAATGGCCTCTCCCCAGTGTGAACTCGTTGGTGTCTCCGCAGGTCAGATACTTCACTAAATCCTTTCCCACACTGAAAACAGGTGAACGGCCTCTCCCCAGTGTGAACTCGCTGGTGTTTCTGCAGGTCGGATACCTCAGTAAATCCCTTCCCACACTGAGAGCAGGTGAATGGTCTTTCCCCAGTGTGAAATCGCTGGTGTCTCTGCAGGGTGGATAACTGAGTGAATCCCTTCCCACACTGAGAGCAGGTGAATGGCCTCTCCCCGGTGTGAACACGCTGGTGTCTCCGCAGTTCGGATACTTCACTAAATCCTTTCCCACACTGAAAACAGGTGAACGGCCTCTCCCCAGTGTGAACTCGCTGGTGTTTCTGCAGGTCGGATACTTCACTAAATCCTTTCCCACATTGAGAGCAGGTGAATGGCCTCTCCCCAGTGTGAACTCGCTGGTGTCTCAATAGGTGGGATGAATCATAGAATCCTTTCCCACATTCGGAGCAGGTGAACGGCCTCTCCCCAGTGTGAACTCGCTGGTGTGACTGCAGGTTGGATAATTGAGTAAATCCTTTCCCACACTGAGAGCAGGTGAACGGCCTCTCCCCAGTGTGACTGCGTCGATGAGTCTCCAGCTGAGATGGGAATCTGAATCCCTTCCCACAGTCCACACATTTCCACGGTTTCTCCATGTTTTGGTTTTCCTCGTGTCTCTCCACGTTGGGCAATCACAGATACAACACGGGTACGGTCTCTTCCCGCTGTGAATGGTGTGATTTATTTTCAGGCTGTGTAACTGGTTAAAGCTCTTCCCACAGTCAGTTCACTGGAACACTCTCACTCGGGTGTGTGTTGTGTGGGTCTCGGTGCTTTTCCAGTCACACTGATCTTTCCACAGTCAGTTCACTGGAACTCTCTCACTCGGGTGTGTGTTGTGTGGGTCATGGTGCTTTTCCAGTCACAGTGATGTTTGAAATGTTTAGAAGCTGACAGTTCAGGCAATCAGTTCTTCTTCTAGATTCAAAGGCGGATGATATTCAGAGTCCGATGATATTCAGGTTCCAAGCAATTGGGTGACTCTGTCAGATCGTGATGTAACGTTTGAGATTTCTGTCTGTCACTCCACCTCATCTAATATCCTGTGAAAACAAAATACCAAAGTCATCATTGTTAGTACAGGATAGAAACTCAGACAGACAATTCTAGTTCCGATGGAACATAATTTCCTCTCTCGTTCTCCAAAAGCTTTAAATCTCCATCCCACACAATCTCCCTCCATTCTCACTCTGCTGTATCTAATATTCACCCTCCCAATTCTCCTGAAGGTGCTGGTTGATGTGGATTAACAGATCCAAGCTCAGCTCTCTGCTTCCTGACCAGGACACAGAGATTATAATAGGAGCAAGACTAGGCTATTCGGCCCACATTCGGCCTACTGAGTCTGCTCAACTATTCAATGAGATCCTTGGCCGATCTACCACAGCACCGTTTTCCCACACTATCCCCCATATCCCTCGACATCTTCAATATCTAGAAACCTATCAGTCTGTGTCTTGAAAATACTTGATGACTGAAGCTCCAGAATCCTCGGGGGTACAGAATTCCAAACCTTCACCACATCCTCGAGTAAAGAAATCCCTTCTCATCTCAACTTTCTCTCCATTTTCCTGCCAGTTCCCCATAACGCTCGACACCCTCTATCAGAAATCTGTCTGTGGGGGAGGGGGCAGGGGTCAGCCATGTGATACGGGTGCGGGAGTAGCTGCTTTTCAGCAGGTTCTGGTGCCACTCACCTATAATCTGTCACTTATCCCGATTGCCCGGCACTATTCTACCTAATCCTTGAATTCATATTTGTTATTGTGTCCCTGAAACACTTCAGAGTTCGGCCTGGTAGGATTGTGCCGGAAAATGTGAAGATAGGCGTCGATAAAACAGCGCTGGCAGATTCTGTGGGAATGTTGTCTTTTCAACATGGCGGCCTGACCCTCAGGAGGTCTCTCGACCCCGCGCTCTCTGGGGCTCTGGGAGGTGGCGAAAATGATGACTGCCGACATTATCCATTTTATTGACCAGAATGTGCTCATGCGGTCCAGCTGTAAAACACCATGAAGAGGCTCGATGATCCGGAGGAGAGAATCCTGAACATTCAGCAAGATGCCTCCTCAACGGCGGCAAGAATTCAATCCTTTGAAAACCAGCTAAGTGGCTGGCGGAGGTCCTGGAGGACCAGGGCCAGAGAAAGAACATCCGAGTCATCGGCCTGTCCGATGGTCATCATAGAATTTACAGTGCACTCGGCCACCAAGTCTGCGCCTTGGAAACAGCACCCCACTCAAGCCCATACCTCCATCCCATCCCCGTAACCCCATGTAACCTTTTATTTGGGTACTGAGGGATATTTATCATGGCCGATCCACCTAACCTGCACATCTTTGGACTGTGGGAGGAAACCGGAGCACCTGAAGTAAACCCACACAAACACAGGGAAAACGTGCAGACTCCGCACAGACAGTGACCCAAGCCAGGAATCGATCCTGGGACACTGGAGCTGTGAAGTGACTGTGCTAACCACTGTGCTATGATGCTGCCCATAAATGATGTTATTTTTTGTCCATTTAGTGTAGAGACTAAGGCTCCCGTTTGGTTTTTCAAGGACTGACTGCCATGTTTTCTCAAGCTGGATGTGAAGCCTGGCCGTTTCAAATTAGAAAGGGTTCATCGTATCCTGTCTCTGAGGCTGAGGGATAGTTTTCATCCCAGGCCTGTAATCATTCACTTCCACAACTTGAGAGAATGTCCTGGAGAGGGAACGGCGAGGTGGCACCTGGCTCCAGGAAGGAATGAGGATCTACTTCTTCCAGGACTTTTTGGCAGCAACACAAAGCGTCGAGGCTTCGATGAAGTTCAGAGGTAGCTCAAGGCTGTGGGGAGTGAATTACGTCAGGCTTTATCCTGAGACCCGAAAAATGGTCTCCAACAACTCCATCAAGTCTTTCAATAATCCAACTATTGCCTTGACCTTCATTAAATCCATGAAGGACAAGGATCTGGAGGGATGGTTTACAGCTCGGACTAACTCAGGTTCTAATCAGGACTCTTTCCGTGTCATGGTGTTATCTGAATTTCAGAATCACAGAAATACACATAGGGACAGGAGTAGGCCATTCAACCCCTCGAGTCTGTCCTGCCATTTAGTGAGATCATTTCTGATCTGTGACCTATCCCTGAATATCTTTGCTAAAGAAAACGCTATCTCAGATTTAAACTTAACAACTGATTCAGCTTCACCTGCTGTTTGTGGGAGAGAGTTCCAAACCTCTCCCACCCTGTGTGTGAAGAAGTTCTTCCTAATATCTGTAGAGATAGAGATAGATAGCGAAATACAGCACAGAACAGGCCCTTCGGCCCACGATGTTGCACCGAACTTTTGTCCTAGGTTAATCATAGAATTTGGACAATTTTTCATGGCCAATCCACCCAACCTGCACATCTTTGGACTGTGGGAGGAAACCGGAGTACCCGGAGGAAACCCACGCAGTCACGGGGAGGATGTGCAGACTCCGCACAGACAGTGACCCAAGTCAAAATCGAACTTGGGACCCTGGAGCTGTGAAGCAATTGTGCTATCCACAATGCTACCGTGCTGCCCTTAGAAGTTAACCTACACTCCATTATTCTACCCTAATCCACGAGATCCAATAGCCGTTTGAAGGTCCCTAACGTTTCCGACTCAACTACTTCCACAAAACTGTACTGGATGGTCTGGTACTAATTTTCAGACAATAATGCCTAGTTTTAGCATCTCCAACCAGTGGAAATAGTTTATCTTTATCTACCCTGTCTTTCCCTTTTAATATCTTAAATACTTCAATCAGATCACACCTTAATTGTCTAAATATTCGGCGAAATCAGGCCTAATTGGTGGTTAAAACTTTGGGTCAGAGCTTCTGCAATCTCTCCCTCACGTCCCACAGCATCCTGGGACACAATTCATCCAGACCTGGTAATCTAATAATCTTATGGGCGGCACGGTAGCACAGTGGATAGCACTGCTGCATCACAGCACGAGGCACCTGGGTTCGATTCCAGGCTTGGATCACTGTCTGTGCGGAGTCTGCACATTCTCCGTGTCTAGGTGGGTTTCCTCTGTGTGCTCCGGTTTCCTCCCACAAGTCCCGAAGATGAGCTTGTTAGATGAATTGGACATTCTGAATTCTCCCTCTGTGTACTCGAACAGGCGCCGGAATGTGGCGACTAGGGGATATTCACAGTAACTTCATTGCAGTGTTAATGTCAGCCTCCCTGTGACACTAATATTAAAGATTATTATGAATGGGCCAAAGGGCCTTTATCCGTGCTGTAAAGAGAGGCAATGAATGAGAAGGACTTTACAGAGAAACTGCCAAAGCCTCAACATTCACCAGCTCTAAGGACTCACCTTAGCTCCCTTTCCAATCTGAAAGCAGCCTGAGCTGGATTTACATTCCCATTAATTCATCATTGCTGGGTGATAATCCTGTACTTCCTTACCTCACACCACTGTGACAGCACCTTCACTACACAGACTGCAGCAACTGACCAAACATCACCTTCCCAGTTATTCCTGAAGGCACCGCCTTCCCAACCTGGCCCCTTGCCTGAGGTGTGGTGATCCTCAGGTCACATCACCGCCGGTCAGCTCTCTCTCCCGGGATCAGGCCCTGATTCACAGCCACCATCTTGGGGAAGCAGAGCGCATGCGCTGGCGTCTTGGTGATGCAACAGCTCGTGGGCGGGGCCTGAAGGTTTCTGTTCCCAGCCGGGTCCTAGTGCCCGACGGAAAATTAACGAGGAACAGGTTTTCAAAAGGTTTCACCCACTCCCAGCCTGAAGCTGATGTTTGTAGCCTGGAGGTGTCTATGTATCACGTATACATTCAGTGTGAGAGGCTTGAGCCTCTATACAGCTACCTGAAGGGGGTTTTCCAAAGGTTGATTACATTTCGTGGTCCTTTCACTCCATTATCAGGATGTTTGTGTGATATTTTCTTACCCTCAGCGTGATATTTCTTTATTTAAAATACATTTCAGCAGCAAGTTACTGGTGATTTTTAAAGGATAGAAGGTTATTTATTATCGCACCCTTTCCCTGGATGTTTGAGCATCTCAGTCTCTCGGCTCTTTCACTCACTGACACACGCACAGAAATTAGCTGCAGGTCAAGTTGAAGCTATAATGATGAAAATGGAATGTAGACTGCAATCTTTATATCGCTGCAGGCCTGTTGGCTTTTTGTTTAGCTGATACTTTAGCTGGAGGGAAGCGTTTTTAGACACAAATAATTCTCATGAGTCTCTGAAGCTTCTTGTAGATGAATAGCCAGGAGATTGATTCTCAGGTGGGTTTCCTCCGGGTGTTCTGGTTTTCTCCCACAAGTCCCGAAAAACGTACTGTTGGGTAATTTGGACATTCCCAATTTTCCCTTCGTGTACCCGAGCAGGCTCCGGAATGTGGCGATTAGGGCTTTTCACAGTAACATTTATTGGAAGCCAACTTGTGACAATAATGATTATTATTATTATTAGCATGGACAGAAGATTGGCTAACTATTCGGCGGCATGGTAGCACTGTTGCTTCACAGCACCAGGGTCCCAGGTTCGATACCTGGCTTGGGTCACTGTCTGCATGTTTTTACCGTGTCTGTGTGGGTTTCCTCTGGGTGCTCATTTCCTCCCACAAGTCCCGAAAGACGTGCTTGTTCGATGAATTGGACGTTCTGAATTCTCCCTCTGTGTACCCATTCAGGCGCCAGAATGTGGCGACTTACCAGAGTTTTCACAGTAACTTAATTGCAGTTTTATTGTAAGCCTACTTGTGACAATAATAAAGATTATTGTTATTATTATAAAAGACAGAAAATTGGGAATAGGGGGCATATTCAGAATGGTAGCTTAGAACTAGTGGAGTGCCACAGTGATCCGTACTGGGGCCACAGTTATTCACCATATATATTAATGACTTGGACGAGGGAAGTGATTGGATTGGATTTGTTTATTGTCACATGTACCGAGGCACAGTGAAAAGTATTTTTCTGCAAGCAGCTCAACAGATCATCCAGTACATGGGAAGAAAAGGGAATTAAACAAAATTCAAGAAAATACAAGAAAATACATAATAGGGCAACACAAGATACACAATGTAACTACATAACCATTGGCATCGGATGAAGCATACAAGATGTAGTGTTAATGAGGTCAGTCAATAAGAGGGCCATTTAGGAGCCTGATGACAGTGGGGAAGAAGCTGTTTTTGAGTCTGTGCGTGCATGTTCACAGATTTCTGTATCTCCTGCCCAATGCAAGAAATTGGAAAAGTGAGTAAGCCGGGTGGGAGGGATCCTTGATTATGCTGCCCGCTTTCCCCCGGCAGTGGGAGGTGTAGATGGAGTCCATGGATGGGAGGCAGGTTTGTGTGATGGACTGGGCGGTATTCACAACTCTCTGAAGTTCCTTGCGGTCCTGGGCCGAGCAGTTGCTATACCGGGCTGTGATGCAGCCGATAGGATGCTTTCTGTAGTGCATCTGTAAAAGTTGGCAAGGGGTAATGTGGACATGCCGAATTTCCTTAGTTTCCTGAGGAAGTATAGGCGCTTTCTTGGTGATAGCGTCGATGTGAGTGGACCACAGAGCTTCTTCCCCACTGTCACCAGGCTCCTAAATGGCCCTCTTATTGACTGACCTCATTAACACTACATCTTGTATGCTTCATCCGATGCCAATGGTTATGTAGTTACATTGTATATCTTGTGTTGCCCTATTATGTATTTTCTTGTATTTTCTTGATTTTTGGTGATGTGCACCCCTAGGAATTTGAAACTGCTAACCATCTCCACCTCGGCCCCGTTGATGCTGACAGGGGTGTTAAGTACTTTGCTTTCTGAAGTCAATGACCAGCTCTTTAGTTTTGCTGGCATTAAGGGAGAGATTGTTGTCATTACACCACTCCACTAGGTTCTCTATCTCCCTCCTGTATTCTGACTCGTCGTTATTCGAGATCCGGCCCACTATGGTCGTATCGTCAGCAAACTTGCAGATGGAGTTGAAACCAAGTTTTAAAAAAATAAATTTTTATTAAGATTTTCAAAAACGTATCAAAAACATAAAATAACAGCAAGAAAACCGTATTAACAACAACAAAAAGAAATAACACAAGAACCCCCAAGACCAAATCCCCCCCCCCCCCCCCCCCCCCCAGTAACTACAAAAAGAAGAAATAGATAAGCACTCGGCATATTCAATAAACACATATACACATTTCTCCCTTCTCCCGCAACAAACCCCCCCTCTCCCCCCTCCCCTCCCCCCGTCTGCTGCTGCCGGCCTATTTTTCTACCGTTCTGCCAGGAAGTCCAGGAAAGGCTGCCACCGCCTAAAGAACCCCTGTGCTGATCCCCTCAGGGCAAATTTCACCTTCTCCAATTTGATGAACCCTGCCATATCTTTGATCCAGGCCTGCACACTTGGGGGCCTCGCATCCTTCCATTGAAGCAAAATCCTCCGCCGGGCTACTAGGGACGCAAAGGGCAGCACACCGGCCTCTTACACCTCCTGCACTCCCGGCTCCACTGCAACCCCAAAATTTGCGAGTCCCCAGCCTGGCTCGACCCTGGATCCTACCACCCTCGACATTGTTCTTGCTACCCCCTTCCAAAATTCCCCCAGCGCTGGGCATGCCTAGAACATATGGGCATGGTTCGCTGGGCTCCCCGAGCACCTAGCACACCTGTCTTCGCCCCCGAAAAACCTACTCATCCTCATCCCGGTCATATGGGCCCTGTGCAGCGCCTTGACCTGTATGAGGCTAAGCCTCGCACAGGAAGAGGAGGAATTCACCCTTTCCAGGGCATCCGCCCACGTCCCCTGCTCAATCTCCTCACCCAGCTCCTCTTCCCATTTACCCTTCAGCTCCCCCACCAAAGCCTCATCCACCTCCTGCTTGACGTGGTACACGTCCAAAATCCTCCCCCCTCCAACCCACACCCCCGAGAGCACCCTGTCCCGTACCCCACATGGGGGCAGCAGAGGGAACCCCTCCACCTGCCGCCTGGCAAACGCCCGAACCTGCATGTACCTAAACATGCAGGGGGGAGCCCAAACTTCCCTTCTAACTCACCCAGGCTCGCAAAACTCCCATCCACAAACAGGTCCCTCAACCTCCTGATACCTACCCTATGCCAGCCAAGTAACACACCATCGATGCTCCCTGGAACAAACCGCTGGTTCCCCCGTATCAGGGACTCCATTGAGCACCCCACTTCCTCCCTATGCCGTCTCCATTGCCCCCAAATTTTGAGGGTAGCCGCCACCACCGGGCTCGTGGTATACCTCGTTGGAGGGAGCGGCAACGGCGCCATTACCAGCGCCTCCAGGCTCGTGTCCACACAGGACGCCATCTCCATCCTCTTCCATGCTGCCCCTGCCCCGTCCATTACCCACTTACGAGCCATCGCTGCATTGGCAGCCCAATAGTACCCACAGAGGTTAGGCAACACCAGCCCCCCCCCCCCCCCCCCCCACCACCCCCCCCCCCCCCCCTATCCCTGCCCCGCTCCAAAAACACCCTTCTCACCCTCGGAGTCCCTTGCACCCATACAAATCCCGTAATACTCCTATTGACCATCCTAAAAAAGGCCTTTGGGATAAGGATGGGGAGGCACTGGAACAAGAACAAAAACCTCGAGAGCACCGTCATCTTGATGGACTGCACCCTGCCTGCCAGCGATAGCGGCAACATGTCCCATCTTTTGAACTCCTCCTCCATTTGCTCCACCAGCCTAGCGAGGTTAAGTTTGTGAAGGACCCCCCCCCCCCCCTCGCCCAGCCCCTAGCCACCTGGACTCCTAGGTACCGAAAACTCCTCCCTGCCCTTTTCAGTGGGAGCCTACCAATCCCCTTCTCCTGATCCCCCGGGTGCACGACGAACAGCTCACTCTTACCCAGGTTGAGCTTGTACCCAGAAAGCCCCCTAATTCCCTCAGGATCGTCATCACCTCCAGCATTCCCCCCACTGGGTCCGCCACATATAGCAACAAATCATCTGCGTATAATGACACTCGGTGCTCCTCCCCACCCCGCACCAGACCCCTCCAATTCCTCGACTCCCTCAACGCCATGGCCAGGGGCTCAATTGCCAACGCAAAGAGCAAGGGGGAGTGAAACCAAATTTTGCCACGCAGTCGTGTGTGTACAGGGGGTAGAGTAGGGGGCTAAGTACGCAGCCTTGCGGTTCACCGGTATTGAGGACTATTGTGGAGGAGGTGTTGGTATTAATTCTTATTGATTGTGGTCTGTTGGTCAGAAAATCGAGGATCCAGTTGCTGAGTGGAGAGCCAAGTCCTAGGTTTTGGAGCTTTGATATGAGTTTGGCTGGGATTATGGTGTTGAAAGTGAATGCCCTGTTGCAAACTTTGTGGATGACACAAAAACAGATGCGAAGTCTGCAGATGGATATAGACAGATTTGGTGATTGGGTAAAAACTTGGCAGATGGAATATAATATAGGAGTTGAATATCATTTAAATGTCGAAAGCCTGCAGCACAGAGGTCCTGGTGCATAAATCACAAAAAAATAACATGCAGTTTCAGCAGGTAATTGGGAAGATTGGTCTTTATGTCAAAGGGAATGGAGTAGAAAAATAGGGAAGACATGCTGAAATTTTACAGCCACTAGTTAGACCACACCTGGAATACTGTGAATAATCTTGGTCCCCTTTCCTCAGGGAATATATGTGGACATTTGAAGCTGTCCAGAGAAGGTTCACTCGGTTGATCCTGGGTATGGAGGGATTTTCATATTAGAAGAGGTTGAGTTGTTTGGGCCTGTACTCATTGGAGTTGAGACGAATGAGAGGTAACCTTATTGAGACATAAGGATTCTCAGGGGACTTGACAGGGAAGATGCTGAGAGGATGTTTCCTCTTGTGGGAGAGTCTAGGACCAGAGGGCAGAATGTCAGAGTAAGGGATCTCCCATTTAAGATAGAGATGAGGAGACATTTCTTCTCTCAGACGGGAGTGAATCTGTGGAATTCTTCAGCTGCGCAATCATGCTGTTTAGCACACTGGGCTAAATCGCTGGCTTTGATCGCAGAAAGCCATGCCAGCAGCATGGCTCGATTCCCGTAACAGCCTCCCCGAACAGGCGCCGGAATGTGGCGACCAGGGGCTTTTCACAGTAACTTCATTGAAGCCTACTCCTGACAACAAGCGATTTTCATTTTTCATTTCATATCCTCTCTCTGGAGTTTACCATAAAACGGCAGAGGTGAAATGTCTTAACCCGGATGGGCCGCTTGGTGGCGCAGTGGGTCTTTCACTGAGGGGCCGTGAGTTCAGACACATCCCAGAGGGACTGGTGAGAAATATCTGTCTGGGAAAGGGGAGAGAACTGTATAATCGGGGAAAAGGAGCGCTTCCGATGGACTTGAGAGAAAGAAGTTCAGCAAAGTATTTTATTAACTTTTTATTCAATATTTATTAACATTTCAGAGACGATATTGCACAAAAGTTTATTTTGAAGTTAACAAAAACGATTGAGGGTCACAGTGAGAACAGAACACATGCCCTCTGAGCTGCCAAATGTATGTACAACTGCTACAGACACAAGAGAGAACAGGAGCTCAACATAAAGGGAAGGCAACTGTTGTAAATAAGTTACGAGATAAGTTACTTATTTAGACATGACATTGAGAGAAATTATTAGCTACAATTACAATACAGCCAAAATTATCTCGGACATTTTAAACTGAAAAGCAGAAATACTGTCCATGATTGTCTCAGTTACAGATGCAGAATAATAAACTGAGAGAATTTTACTGTGAGAGTCACCAAGAGGAGATATTGTATTTCTGTCACACACAGATCATAATAAACAGCTGAGGAAGATCTACGGCG
Source organism: Scyliorhinus canicula (assembly GCF_902713615.1). Lineage (NCBI taxonomy): Eukaryota > Metazoa > Chordata > Chondrichthyes > Carcharhiniformes > Scyliorhinidae > Scyliorhinus > Scyliorhinus canicula. The sequence continues at coordinate 616,081 of NW_024055676.1, forward strand.
TCCGAACGTCAACCCATCACTTGATCTGTAAAAGAGAGAGAAAATGATGAAGCAGATGTTTATGATCTGGGACATTGATGTTAGAGTTTTTAATCAATCAAACATTTAGAGATGTTTTAAACGGCTTCTGTCAGTTTGAAGTGTGAGTGGATTGAATCTTCTCACCTTCACCAGAGTGACTGCAGCGCTGTAGGAAATGCTCAGGAAGAACAGGGTGATGAATGTAGAAGCGGTTGTCCAGATGTTCCCGTTATCATCCTCATTTTCTTCAGTCCAGGTGTGGTCTGTGGTATCTACGAGGATAGAGCCGGATAAATATAATCAGATTGTTTATTAATCTAGGATATATTTTTAATATTCTTGTTTAAATTTCTCCCGCTGCTAATTCATTCTTTTATATATTTATTATTGCATATCTACTGGTGAGTTCATGACACTCAGAAATCGGTCTCTGTCACCTATTTCTTCCAATTAAGGGGCAAGTTAGCGTGGCCAGTCCACCTACTCTGCACATCTTTGGGTTGTCGGCGTGAGACCCACGGGTCACGGGGAAACTCCACTGGGACAGAGACCCAGGAGCGGGATCAACCCCAGGTCCATGGTGGCGTGAGGCAGCAGTGCTAACCACTATGCCACCGTGCCGCCATTGCCTGACGTTTGTGTTTGTTCTTCATATTTTGTGTCTGTGTGGATGCGAAATTCGTGTTTCTTTACTCTTCTTTTGTGTCCCGATGTCTTTATAAGTGTCATTGTGTGTTCATGTGTCAACGAGTATTGATCTGTGTATCTGTGTCAGCGCCTGTATGTGGACTTTGTTTATCTTCTGTCAATGAGTATATATGAGTGTTTTATTGCGTGTGTGTGTGTGTTGAAGTCTATGTGTATATATTAATGCCTGTGTTAGTATAAGTTTATACTTCCCCGCCCAGTAATAAAAGTGTAAATGTGTCTTTATCCGTTCAACATGCATGTCTTTGTCTTAATGTTTGTGTCTGGATAACTGCGTTTGTGTGTGTGTGTGTTTGTTGATGCCTGTATTTCATCACAGAATCATCTTCGTATAATCCCTACTGTGCCGAACGAGGCTATTCGGCCCATTGAGTCTGCACCGACCCTCGGAAAGAGCACCCTACCTGGACCCCTGGACCCCTGCCCTGTCCCCAGAACCTCGGAACCCCACCTAACGTTGTGGGCACTAAGGGGTAATATAGCCTGGCCAATCCACCGAACCTGCACATCTTTGGACTGTGGGAGGAAACCGGAGCCCCCGGAGGAAACAGGAACAGACACTGGAGAACGTGGGAACTCCACACAGACAATCACCCAAGGCTGGAATTGAACCCGGGTTTATGGCGCTGTGAGGCAGCAGAGCTATTTATGCGTTGGTGGTTGTTTATAACTATTGATGTTTATTGATGCCTCGATGTGCACTAATGTGTGTTTGTGTTAGCATGTGTATGGGTATGCTAATATGTGCCTACGTATGCCCATAAGTGTGTCAGTGTGGATCATTGTCTCTGAATGGAAATATTTCTGTCATCGTGAAATTCTGCTAATGTACATGTTATTGGTTACATTTGTGTTTCATATTTTTCCGTCGGTTTGCTTTCGTATGTTTGTGTGTGTGTGGTCATGTGGTTGTATGTGTCTGTTTGTGTACATTTGTGTCCCACTTGTGTGTGTGGATTTGTGTGTGTTTGTGTAGATGTGCCCGTATGTATGTGTGTGTGTACAAACGTGTGTTTTTTTGTGTTTATGTGCATATTTGTGAATTTTTGCGCACGTTTGCGTGTGATTTTGTGCCAAAATATGTGTGGTTCGTTGTGCCTGGGTGTATGTTTATGCATGTGTTTCTCTGTGTGTGTCTGTGTCTGTGTCTACGTGTGAGCGCGTGTCCGTTTGTGGGTCTGTGTGCGTGTGTGTGTGTAGTGTTTGTGTCTGTTTATCTGTCTGTGTATTTGTATCAGCTGCCTGTCGCTTTGCCAGTTGTGGGTATTATTGGTCCCGATGTAGAATATGTTGAACTTTCTGCTTATAAATGTATTTTGTGTGAGTTGCAAGCTGACATCAGGTGACCGAATGCAAAAATACAAGGAGGTGCCTCAGGAGAGAACAGTGAAAACCCAGCGAGAATTCAATCACCATCTGGATTTGGATTCTGGGGAATCGGTCTAAGCAGACGGATAAGACGAACAAGGGTGCTAAAAATATACATCTTTATCATGATGATCTTTTAAACCCTTCAGCCAGTAAGCTACATGTCGTCTTGTAATGTCAGTAACTGATTTCTTAGTCTAGAGAACCGTTTACTTCCAAACTCGCTGCTTGGAGACCGGGAAGATATTGAGTTAATAATCTCCCTCTCTCTGGTCAGCTCAGCAAATTCCCTTTGGGTTCTCCCAGCTGGAGATGGAGATACAGAGAGTTCACTCGTCACCTTCCTCCTCTTTTGGTCGGGATAGTGGACGTAAAATGGGTTATTATTGCCCCTTTGCTCTCTTTGTTGGGGAAGTGTGGGTACAGTGGATTAAATAATGCCTCTCCCCCTCTCATTGTTGGAAGCAGGTGTACAGTGGATTAACTCAGGCCCCTCCCCCTCTCTCTATTGGGGAAGTAGGGCTACAGTGGATTAACTAATGCCCCTCCCCCTCCCTCTGTTGGGGAAGTGGGGGAACAGTGGATTAACTAATGCCCCTCCCCCTCACTCTGTTGGGGAAATTGGGGGCACAGTGGATTAACTAATGCCCCTCCCCCTCCCTCTGTTGGGGAAGTGGGGTAACAGTGGATTAACTAATGCCCCTCCCCCTCCCTCTGTTGGGGAAGTGGGGGAACAGTGGATTAACTAATGCCCCTCCCCCTCACTCTGTTGGGGAAGTTGGGGGTACAGTGGAATAACTAATACCCCTCCCCCTCTCTCTGTTGGGAAAGTGCGGGTACAGTGGATTAACAATTTCACTTCCCCCTCTCTTTGACTGGCGATTGTTGGTCCATGTTTCTGTGTGACCCTCAATTCAGTTCCCAGTGGGTCTGATGCAGCAATTTAAAGCTGACATTAATTTTAAAGGGATGGACAATGGGAGAAGCAGGAACACCGAGATCTAAATGTGATGGTTTGTTTGTCTGAAATGGGGAATTGTCCGATTTCTCCTCAGCGGGAGGAAAGTCAATGAAGATATTTTGCTGAATCCTGGAATGAATGAGTTTTACTCTGTCTCTAACCCAGGGTGTATCTGAGCTGGGAGCACTGGTTGTATCAGACTTGGGGCTGAGACCTGTAGAAATCCGGGTCTCATTGAACAGATCTAATATCAGCAAAGTGGAAGCGCCATTAATTAAGCGGCCGTGCATTTAAATCACAATTGGAGGAAAAAAACTTTATTATTTTATTTTAGTTCGAAATATAACCAATAGATTCTCATTGACATGAATTAACGGTGTCCATCAGAGCGAGGGAAATGTTCACAAAACTGGGTTTACCGCTGGATTTATCAACCGTTCTGTTGATGATCTTCAAGGGGATGGCTTCATGTCCCACCACACAGGAGTAAGAAGCGCCGCTGGCCCACTCCTCCGCTGCAATGGATAACAGGCTGTACATGAAGAAGGAGCTATTGCCGTTCTCCGCCATCACCTCGGTGTTCTTGTAGTTCCCGGGATTCACCGGCTTGTCATTGACGGTCCACTTGACGAAGATCTCTCGGGGGGGAGAAACCTCTCACTAAGCAGCTGAGGGAGACGAATCTCTGAGCGGAGACGTCTTCAGCCGAGGGCAGGAGGACAGAGACGGACGGTTCCCGCGGATTGGGATCTGCAGAAAATGTACAATAAATGTCAATAAAATGGGGAATTCCGGAGACAATGGAACCGCGGGTTAGATGTGAGAGAAATGTGTTTTGTGTTGGATTTTAAAGGTTTCCATTTTCCACTTTGGGATCTGTCCGGGTTCCCAGCTCGGAGCAGAGGTGGACACAATCCTTTTCCCTGAGGATTTACGGATTATGGATTCGAAAGTTTCAGAAAGTGCACAGCAGGGAAACAGGCCATTCGGCCCAACTGTTCTGTGCTGGTGTATAAACTCCAAACCAGGCTCCTCCCACCTTACCCCAAGAGGATTAGAAAACTGCCAATGTGACACCCTTATTCAAAAGGGAGGGTGTCAAAAACAGGTAACTATAGGCCAGGGACGTTAACATCTGTCAGTGGAAAACGGTTCGAGTCCATTATAACAGATCCAATAGCTGAGCATTTCGAAATACATAACATAATCAAACAGAGTCAGCACGGCTTCGTGAAGGGGAAATCATGCCTGACAAATGTATTGCCCTTATTCGAGGTGATAACGCGAAGGCTAGAGAGGAGGGGGGGGGGGGGGGGGGGGCAATAGATGTAATATACATGAATTTCAAAACTGTGTTTAATAAATGAATGTACTATTCCCACGACTGCAGATGACAAAAATATAAAGGCAAGTGGTGAAGTTACAGAAAATCTAGAGAGGGACAGAGAGGGCTTTAGTTACTGAGTAAAAGCTTGGCAGATGGAACATAATGTAGGAAAATGTGAGGTTAGACACTTTGGGAGGAGGAGGAACATAACGGAATATAATTCAGATGGAGAAAGACTGGAGAAAGCTGAAGTAACGGGGGAATTGGGGATCCTCGTGCAGAAACCACACAAATCAAGTTCTGCAGGTAATATGGAGACAAATTGAATGTTGACATTTAATTCAAAGGTAATAGAATATAAACATGGGGAAGTCGAGCTAAAACTATACAAGGCACTAGTTAGTCTGCACCTGATATACTTTGAATAGTTTTGGTGCCCTTATCTAAGGAAGACAGATTGGTTTTGAAGGCAGTCCAGAGAAGGACCACGATGTTGATCCGAGTATGGAGGGATTTTCTTATGGGGAGAGGTTAAGTAGGCTGGGCCTGGACTGATTGGAGTTTAGAAGAATGAAGGCGGCCTAATTGAGACATGAAAGATTCTCAGGGAGCTTCGGAGTGTAATCGCTGAGGAGGTTGTTTTCCCTTGTGGGAGCATCTCGGACCAGAGTGCAGGATCACATAGTCAATGTTCGCCCATTTCAGACAGAGATGAGAAGGAATTCCTCTCTCAGAGCGTCGGGGAGCTGTAGAATGATTTAACCCAGGGGGCTGTAGATTCTGGGTTGTTCAGTATGTTCAAGGTTGAGAGAGACATATTTTCAACCAATGGGAGATATGGGATTGGATTTTGTTTATTGTCACGTGTACCGAGGTACAGTGAAAAGTATTTTTTCTGCAAGCAGCTCAACAGATCATTCAGTACATGAAAAGAAAGGGAAATAAAATAAAATACATAACAGGGCAACATAAGGTACACAATGTAACTACTTAACACCGGCATCGGGTGAAGCATACAGAGGTGTAGTGTTAATGAGGTCAGTCCGTAAGAGGGTCGTTTAGGTGTCTGGTAACTGCGGGAGAAGGCGGGAAAGAGGAGTTGAAGATCATCACATCAGATCAGTTATGATCTCATTGAAGGCTGGGATCAGTGTTTTGGGCTGAATGGCCTACGTCTGCTCCTACGTCTTGTGGCCATTGGTCTAGCTCCGTCTAAACCCCATATCACTGCTTTTAATTCATTGTTCCTTCATCTACGTAGCAATTTCCCCCTTAAGATCAACAGGCCCAAAATTTTTAGTCGTGGAATTGCCAATCAGAATGGACCATAAATACACTGAATACTAAATACTGACCGCTGCACTGACACTAGAAATAGACACAATGACTCACTTATTGCTTCAGTTTCACCGCTCACCTATTTTTTTGTGGATTGAAATTCTTAAAGGAGTTGGCAGGTCCTGATGGCTCGCCACACAGTCAAACACAGCCCCACTCAGCCAGGCTTGTGTCGAGATGTTTAATTGCTGACCACGCTCTCAGTATCTGCCCCAGGCTGGTCGGCAATCTCTGATTTCAGCGGCTTCTTCGCTTCACTCCAGGACACGTTGACTCCATAAGGACCATTCGAAATGACGCAGGTTAAGGTGACAGTCGCCTCCAGTAAGACCTGTTCTATTGGTGGTGGCAGTATTGTTACTGAGGCGGTAATACAATCAGAAGGATCTGTGAATGAAAACATGAAAATCAACACAAGTTCATCTTCAGAATCAGGACAGAAGGATTCAGCCTTCACTCACTCAATGGGAATAAATCAACTTCGAAACTTCTAATGATCGCCATTAATCTTCTGTACACAATGGAAAACCAGTTTGGTTATCTTAAACGATTCTCATTGTGAAATACAGTCAGCACCAATGGCATTCTAATGAACGAGTATTGCAGCATTCCCAATACAAATATTCCAATCCTGATCTCGGAAACCTAATACGGAAGGCTGATTTATAAATAGGTTGAATGAACTTTCCAACAATTTTCCTTGGAGCTGTTATCAATAAAGGGGTTCAGACACCCACTGCCTCTCAAATATAATCAGCTGTCTCAGGATAAGGCTGATATCAAATCCACCTCACTCACTAAATGACTTCAAATTAGAGGGAAACATTTATTTCTCTGCTGATCAAATCCTGAATGGTGAGCAATCCAAATGCAGCTCTTACATCAGAATGAAACACAAACTACATGGCAGTAAATTAGAAGTTATTCTGTGCTTTGTCCTGATTTTAATAAATTCCTGATTTGGATTAACATCAGAGTGAAGGATGATTTATTGTTTCCTCTGTTTGTGTCTCTTACCAGACGCGGTGACGTTGTGACTTTGGGTAACCTCTTGATGAGTGACCTGGCAGGTATAGACCGCTTTGCTGAACCATTCCCCGGCGGAGACTGTCAGCCGACTGCTCGCCGAGAAGTTCCCGTTCACTTCACAGGCGGGAGAGGTGACAATTCCTGAAGCCATGGGTTGTCCATTCTTCAGCCACTTTACCGTGATTGAATTTGTCTGGAAATCGTTAATTGAACAGACGATGGTTGCAAATTTCTGTCTTGTGATTTCTTCACTGGAACTCACGGTGAGGAGAACATGTGGAGGGACACCAGGCGGGCCTTCAAGAAACACAATTTAGACATTTCTTGCAGAAGATGGTGTGACAAATAAAATGATTTATTATATTTTAACTGTTTCTCTGCGGCCAATATTTTCCTCAGGAATCAGAACGGCACACTTTATCATAAATATGTTATAGCCAAAGGTGTAAATAAAGTAATCACAGCGGTTCTGCTTCGCACAGTTTCCATAACACTTACATGTCATTCCAATGCTCTTGTCTGAGCCGCTGTGTCGAACCTCACAGCTGATTTTGCTGCATACCCCCTCTGACTCGGTGATGGTTAACTGGCTGCTCAGGGTGTAGGTTCCCTTCTTGTTTCTCGCTGACGGGTATTCCTTAACTCCAGTGCTGATCAGCTGCCCATCTTTCTTCCAGGTAAGGCTGGTGATTTCTGGGGAGTAGTCCATCGCCAAACAGCCGTAGGTGACGGAGCCGCCGGTGTTGTGTTGCTGACAGGAGACCAGGCTGTAGAGAGTGGGCGGAGACGGTGTCGCTGGGAGAGAATGGCCAATTGAACAAGTTAGACTCTGGGATTTGTCATTAAGGTATCATACAACTTAGAATTTGGATAAAGTTACAAATTTATCATAAACCGTTCGCATTAAAACTGCATCCATACTTGAGCATCTGTTACTTCTAACTTTTGAGAATCACCATTTGTTTATTCCCTCTTTAGAAACTCACATCTCTTTCTCCATTTCTAACACCTTGCAGAAATTAGCATTATGGTGTCATCTGAAAATGTACCATTCATTCCTTTCAATGAGCAGAGCGGAGGGTTTCCCCATTATTTATGACACCAATGTTTTTTCCACCAACAGCACTTTGTGATAAAGAAGTTGTCTCTTCATTTCGGTCATTGCTGTTTGGAAATTGCCTGTGTTCAAACTGACTGATGTCCCTCCTCTCTCCACCTCACTACCCCCACTCCCCAAAACAGGGAGTCGTGACTTTGCTTCAGAAAAATCATCCAGGTATTTAAATAATGACTATAAAATTCTACGTTTGAGCACATGTGCAAGTAACTCCAAAATTCTCCAATTACAGGACCCTGGACATTAAAAGCGGGATGCGGCCATTCGGTCCCTCAGGTCTCCTGCACCATTCAATATGATTATGGCGGAGCGGATTGTGGGATGGACTCCGCATTCCATGTATCCGCGTTAACCAGCTTCCTGTCCTTTTCCCAGCTCTCTGCGCTTTTCCCAGCTCTCTGATCTTTCCTCCACTTCTGTAATTTGCCCAGCTGCATCTTTCCAGGTTGTTTGCTCTTTGCCTCAGCTTCTGGAACTTTCCACTTGCTCTTTGTGCTTTTCCCCAGAACATGGTTTGGCCCTCATTAGAACCTACATATTTTCTCCGTCCATATCACCTGGCATAAACAACATGTTGATGTCCTCAGAATGATGTAAATTTCATTGGATTGAAAGCGAAGAGCGGATGATTTTTCCCATTATTTCAGCCATCAATGTTCTCCAAAATGTGAAACCCCGCCCGTAGTCCTGGAATCTGATTTCTCCTTTTGAGAGCTGGACTGGTGGTGATTTAACCGAGGGCACCACATCCCAGGCCAGGGGCAGGTGGAAATGGGGGTCTTTATGAATACCTCAGCCGGTCCAGCAATTGAACCCGCGCTGCTGGGATCGCTCTTCATCACGAACCAGCCGTCCAGCTATCTGAGCTGTGTACGTCATAATCCAGCTAACTGAGCGGTGTACGTCACAATCCAGCAAATTGAGCGGTGTACGTCACAATCCAGCTAACTGAGCTGTGTACGTCACAATCCAGCAAACTGAGCGGTGTACGTCACAATCCAGCTAACTGAGCTGTATACGTCACAATCCAGCTAACTGAGCTGTATACGTCACAATCCAGCTAACTGAGCTGTGTACGTCACAATCCAGCAAACCGAGCTGTGCACGTCACAATCCAGCAAACTGAGCGGTGTACGTCACAATGAACAGCATTCCGCCTGTCACTAAGACCGGGCTGTCTGCAATCCCCCGCACCCCGCCCCGCGCTTTCTGTTCGTTCCCCCATCTCTCTGCCATTCCGCTGGATCTCTGCACCTTTCACCTGCTCCCTTCACTTTCTTTCAGCTGTCTGCTCTTTTAGACGGCTCTCCGGCTTTCCCCGACATCTCTGCCTTTTCCTTTGTCTCTCCGCACTTTCCTCCATCTCGTTCTGCTTTGTCCATGCGCTCTTCACTTTTCCCGTTCTTTGGATTTTGCCCCGGTTCCTGGTACTTTCTGCGGTTCTTTCAGTTTTTTTGCCATTATTATGCGCGGAATCTTACCGCTTATCGCCCACTCTTTGCTGAGTTTCTTCCCGATCACTGCAATTCTCTCAGCTCTCTGCACCTTCCACCGGCTCTCGGCACCTTTTCCCTGCTCTCTTTCTTCCAGCTCTCTGTCCTTTGCGACGGCTCCCTGAGCTTTCCGCAGAATCTCTCCCCTGGCTCCCACATCTCTGTGCTTGCCCCCCTCCTCCCCACCACTCCCTTTCCTGCCCTTTCCCTGCCTCCTTGCTCTTTCTCCCGGCTCCGGCGCTTTCTCCCGGCTCCGGCGCTTTCTCCCGACTCTCTGAACTACCCCCGGCTCTCCCCAATCCCGGGCCAACAGACACATGTGGGCACCTCTCGTGATCATGTCCCACTCCAGTTCTCTCTTTCTCTCTCGTTCCAGACATTCCCTCGCTGATTTAGGGACCGTGAATAAGAGAGAATGAAGAGAGTGAGTGAGTAAATGAGTGAGGGTAGGAGAGTGAGTGTGGGTGAGTGAGTAACTGAGTGACGGTAGGAGAGTGAGTGTGGGTGAGTGAGTAACTGAGTGAGGGTAGGAGAGTGAGTGTGGATGAGTGAGTAACTGAGTGAGGGTAGAGAGTGAGTGTGGGTGAGTGAGTTGGGTGATTGAGGATATGAGAGTGTGGATGAGTGGGAGAGAATGGGGGGTTGACTGAGTGAGTGTAATTGGGTGAGGGTGTGTCACTGAGGGTGAGTGAGTCATGATGGGTGAGGGACAGTGAGTGAGAGGTGGAAAATAAGTGAGGATGGGTGAGTGAGGCCTGGAGGGTGAGTTTGTGAGTGAAGTTGTGTGGTGAAGGTGAGTGGGTTAGGGTGGGTGAGGCAGGGTTGGTGACTGCGGGTGAGTGAATGGGGAGGGTGAATGGGTGAGGGTGAATAAGTGGGAGTGAATGAGTGAGGGTGGTTAAGGCTGTATGAGTGTGGCTGTGAGCGAGGTTTGTAACAGAATTAGTGGGTGAACTTGGGTGAGTGAGGGCGCTTGAGCGGCGGAGCATGAGTGTGGGTGGGTGAGCGAGGGTATGTGATAGTGGTTGAGTGAGTGAGGGTGAATGAGAGAATAAGAGTGGATGGGTAAGAATGAGGGAGTGAATGAGAGTGGGTGCATGAGTGAGTGAGGGTGAGAGGCGAGGGTGATTTAATGAGGTTGGGTGAGTGATGGCGAGTGAGTTAATGAGGGTGTGTGAGTGATGGTGAGTGAGTGTGTGTAAGTGACGGTGACTGAGAGCGGTGTAAAAGTGTTGGTGCATGAGTGTGTGTAAGTAAGGGTGGCTGAGTGAGGATGTAAGAGGGAACATGGGTGAGTGAGGGTGTGTGAGGATGGGTGAGATTGTGAGTGAAGGCGCATGGGTAATGGTGGGTGAGAGACTCCTTGTGAGTGAGGCTGTGTGAGTGAGGGTGTGTGAGTGAGGCTGTGTGTGTGAGGCTGTGTGAGTGAGGCTGTGTGAGTGAGGGTGTATGAGTGAGGCTGTGTGAGTGACGCTGTGTGAGTGAGGCTGTGTGAGTGAGGGTGTGTGAGTGAGGCTGCGTGGGTGAGGCTGAGTGAGGCTGAGTGAGGCTGAGTGAGGCTGTGTGAGGGAGGGGTGTGTGAGTGAGGCTGTGTGACTGAGGCTGTGTGAGTGAGGCTGTGTGAGTGAGGGTGTGTGAGTGAGGGTGTGTGAGTGAGGCTGTGTGAGTGAGGCTGAGTGAGGCTGTGTGAGTGAGGCTGTGTGAGTGAGGGTGTGTGAGTGAGGGTGTGTGAGTGAGGCTGTGTGAGTGAGGGTGTGTGAGTGAGGCTGTGTGAGTGAGGGTGTGTGAGTGAGGCTGTGTGAGTGAGGGTGTGTGAGTGAGGCTGTGTGAGTGAGGCTGTGTGAGTGAGGGTAGTGAGTCAGGGTAGTGGGTCAGGGTGGGTGAGTGAGGGTAGTGAGTGAGGGTGGGCGAATGCGAGAGGATGGGGAGTGATGGTGGGTGTGATGTTGAGTGAGTGGGGCTGAGTTAGGGTAGTTTACTGAGGGTGGGTGAGTTGGTGAGTGTGAGTGAGAGAGTGAGTGAGTGAGGTGAGTGATTGTGGGCGTCAGTGAGATCGAGTGAATGAGAGTGGGTGAGTGAGAGTGGGTGTGTGAGTGTGTTAGTGAGTGTGGGTGACTGAGTGAGGGTAAGTTACTGAATGAGGAGAGTGAGGGTGGGTGGGTGACTGAGTGAGGGTAAGTTACTGAATGAGGAGAGTGAGGGTGGGTGGGTGACTGAGTGAGGGTAAGTTACTGAATGAGGAGAGTGAAGGTGGGTGGGTGACTGAGTGAGGGTAAGTTACTGAATGAGGAGAGTGAGGGTGGGTGGGTGAATGAATGGGGCTGAGTAAGTGAGGACAGTGTGACAGAGGGCGAGTGAGCATGGGAGGGTGAGGGTAAGTGAATGAGGGTGAGTGTGTGAGGGTGTGTGACTGAGCTTGAGTACGTGAGGGTGAGTGAGGGTAAGTGATTGAGGGTCAGTGTGTGAGGGTATGTGACTGAGCGTGAGTACATGAGGGTGGGTGAGTGAGGGTACGTGAATGAGCGTGAGTGTGTGAGGGTGTGTGACTGAGCATGGGTAAGTGAGGGTGGGTGGGTTAGTGAGGGTAAGTGGATGAGAGTGAGTGTGTTAGGGTGTGTGACTGAGCGTGAGTAAGTCAGGGTGGGTGGGTGAGTTAGTGAGGGTGAGTGAGTGAGTATGGGTGATTGATTGAGCTGAGTGATTGAATGAGGATGAGTGAGGGTGGGTGTGTGACTGAGCGTGAGTAAGTGAGGGTGGGTGGATGAGTGAGGGGGAGTGAGTGAGGATGGGTGATTGATTGAGCCGAGAGACTGAAGGAGGATCAGTGAGGGTGGGTGTGTGAGACTGAATGAGGTTGGGTGCGTAGGTGGGTTACTGAATGAAGGTGAGTGAGGGTCGGTAGGTGAGTGAATGAGGCTGAGAGAGTGAGAGTGGGTGAGTGAATAAAGCTGGGTGAACGAGGAAGAATGAGTGAGGGTGTGTGAGTGAGTGAAGATGATTGAGGGTGAGTAATGAGGGTAGTGTGAAGGTGTGTGACTGAGGCTGAATGAGTGAGGGTGACTGAGTGAGGTTCCATGACTGAGGGTTAGTGACGATGAGCGAGGTGAGGCTGAGTGAGTGAGGGTGGGTAAGTGAATCAGTGTGGGTGACTAAGGTGAAGTGAAGGTGTGTGAATGAGTGCAGGTGAATGAGAGTGAGCAATTTAGGTTGGGCTAGCAAGTGTGAGTGAATAAGTGTGAGAGAGAGATGGTGAGTGAGGGTGTTATAGTGCGTGAGGCTGTTTGAGTGAGTGACGGTGTGTGAGTGAGGGTGTGTGAGTGAGACTGTGTGAGTGAGTGAGGGTGGACGAGGGAGAGTAGGTGAGTGAGGGAGATTCAGGAAGTGTCATGAGTGCATCTGAGTGAGTGTGTGTGAGTGAGGATGTGTGAGTGAGGGTGGATGAGTGAGAGTGGGTGGGTCAGTGAGGGGTGTGAGTGAGTGAGGGTGTGTGAGTGAGGGTGTGTGAGTGAGGGGTGTGAGTGACGGAGGGTGTGTGAGTGAGGGTGTGTGAGTGAGGGTGTGTGAGTGAGTGAGGGTGTGTGAGTGAGGGTGAGTGAGTGAGTGAGGGTGTGTGAGTGAGTGAGGGTGGGCGAGGGAGTGTAGGAGAGTGAGGGAGATTCAGGGAGGGTGGCGAGTGTGTGTGAGTATGTGTGAGTGAGTATGTGTGAGTGAGGGTGTGTGATTGAGGATGTGTGAGTGAGGGTGTGTGAGTGAGGGTGTGTGAGTGAGGGTGGCAAGGGAGTGTAGGAGAGTGAGGGAGATTCAGGGAGGGTAGCGACTGCGTGTGAGTATGTGTGAGTGAGGATGTGTGAGTGAGGGTGTGGGAGTGAGTGAGGGCGTGTGAGTGAGGGTGTGTGAGTGAGGGTGTGTGAGTGAGGGTGTGTGAGTGAGGGTGTGTGAGTGAGGGTGTGTGAGTGAGTGAGGGTGGCAAGGGAGTGTAGGAGAGTGAGGGAGATTCAGGGAGGGTAGCGACTGCGTGTGAGTATGTGTGAGTGAGGATGTGTGAGTGAGGGTGTGGGAGTGAGTGAGGGCGTGTGAGTGAGGGTGTGTGAGTGAGGGTGTGTGAGTGAGGGTGTGTGAGTGAGGGTGTGGGAGTGAGTGAGGGTGTGTGAGTGAGGGTGTGTGAGTAAGGGTGTGTGAGTGAGGGTGTGTGAGTGAGGGTGTTGAGTGAGGGTGTGGGAGTGAGTGAGGGTGTGGAAATGAGAGTCGGTGAATGAGGGAGATTCAGGGAGGGTGGTGAGTGCGTGTGAGTGAAGGTGGGTGAGTGAGTGTGTGTGAGAGGGTGGATGAGTGAAGATTTGTGAGTGAGGGTGGATAATTGAGGGTTGGTGAATGAGGGTGTGTGAGTGGGGGTGGGTGAGTGTCTCAGGGTGGGTGAGTGAGTGTGTGTGAGTGAGTGAAGGCGTGTGAGTGAGGGAGTGTGCATTAGTGTGTGAGGATGTGTGAGTGAGGGTGTGTGAGTGAGGGTGAGTGAGAGTGGGTGCATGAGGGTGAGTGAGGATGTGTGTGTGAGTGAAGGCGTGTGAGTGAGGGAGTGTGCATTAGTGTGTGAGTGTGAGTGAGTGAGGGTGCGTGAGTGAGGGAGTGTGCATTAGTGTGTGAGGATGTGTGAGTGAGGGTGTATGAGTGAGGGTGGGTGTGAGTGAGTGAGTGGGTGAGTGAGGGTGTGTGAGGATGTGTGTGTGAGTGAGTGAGGCTGTGTGAGTGAGTGACAGTGGGTAAGTGTGTGTGAAGGAGTGGGTGAAAGGACAGCATGGTGGTGCAGTGGTAGCCCTGCTGCCTCACAGCGTCCAGGTCCCAGGTTCGATCCGGGCTCTGGGTCACTGTCCATGTGAAGTTTGCACATTCTCCCCGTGTTTGCGTGGGTTTCATCCCCACAGCCCAAACATGTGCAGGGTAGGTGGATTGGCTACGTTAAATTGCCCCTTAATTAGAAAAAATGGATTGGGTACTCTAAATTTATTTTAAAAAAGGAGTGAGTGAGGATGTGTGAGTGAGGGTGTGGGAGTGAGTGACCGTGGCTGAGTGATGATTCACAGGTACTCCCAGCCATTAGGACGATGTTTCTCTGGATGATTTTCCACTCAGACTCAGTTTCCTTTTGTCTTGTCCACAGCCGTGCTGGGGGCTCCTCCATTCGGCTCCACCACCCCCGCCTCCTCCTCTTCCTCTCCATCGATCCTGTCCTGATTCTCCACATTAATCAGCTTTCAGTAACACCGGCTGTACAGTCAGACAGCAGTGTAGATCACTGGGCAGCTGCTTTAATACTTTCAGTAATACCGGCTGTGTAAAGTCAGACAGCAGTGTAGATCACTGGGCAGCTGCTTTAATACTGTCAGTAACACGGGCTGTGTAAAGTCAGACAGCAGTGTAGATCACTGGGCAGCTGCTTTAATACTTTCAGAAACTGAACAGACCACACTCCTACAGATAGAGTACGTGTATGTATGTGAGATAGGTGTTAGAGGGAGAATAAAATAATTTGCAAGGGAGAGTTTCTGTGTGAGAGTGTGTGAGGGGATGTGTGTGTGTGAGATTTTGTGTGTGAGTGAGAGAGGCAATGTGCGTGAGAGTGTGTGTAAACGAAAGATTGTGTGCGTGAGTTCGAGATAGTGTGTGTATGATTGAGTGTGTGTGTGACAGAGATTAGAGAGCATGTGGGTGTGTACCTCAGACAGTGAGAGAGAGACCACGTGTGTCACAGAGAGACAGAATGTGGGGGCGCGTTTGTGTGTTTCTGAGAAGGTGCGAGTATGCCAAAGAATATGTCTCTGTTTGAGTGAGAGAATGTGTGTTTGCGAGATACTGTTTGTGTGGGAGCGTTTGTATCTATATGAGGGAGAGACCGTGTGTCTGAGAAGGACAGATTGTGCGGCCGAGTTTGTGTGTTTCTGAGAGAACGTGTGAGGGAGTGTGCCAAAGAACATGTCTGTGTTTGAGTGAAAGAAAGTGTGTTTACGAGATATGTATGTACCAGTGTTTGTGTGTGTGAGAGAAATAAGTGTTTGTGTGAGTATGTTTGTGTTTGTGTATGAGTGTGCATGTGCGAAAGAGAGATTTTGTGTGAGAGAGACACGTGACACAGTGTGCATGAGAGAGCAGGTGAGAGAATGTGTGTGTGACAGGGTGCGTGTGTGCGTCTGTGGAAGTGTGTGTGAGAGAAAGGGAGAGAGATAGTATGTTTGAGATTGTGTGTGTGAAAGAAGGATTGATTCTGTTTGAAGAGCGATTATGGATGTGAGACTGTGTGGGAGACGGAGATCTGTGTGTCTGATATAGTGTGTCCGTAATAGAGAGGGAGTGTGTGAGAGAAAGAATGTGCATCTGAGAGAGTGTGTCAGAGAGAGAGAGAATGTGAGAGAGAGAATGTGAGATACTGCATGCCTGAAAGAGATAGATTGTGTGTCAGAGAGAGAATGAGACAGTGTCCATAAGAGAGAGAGGGCATGTGCCAGGGTGCACGTGTGAGAGTGCGTGAGAGCGAGAGAGTGAGAGAGTAATAATGTGGTGGCGAGTTTGTGTGCGTCTGAGATATTGTGTGTGTGTATATACGAGAAATGTGTGTGAGAGAGAGCCTGAAAGAAAAAATGCTACGTTTGAAGAGCGATTATGCATGTATGTGAGGGAGAGGGTCTGTGTGTCTGAGAGTGGGTGTGAGAGTGAGGCAAGGTGTGTCAGAGATTTGGTGAAGGAGAGTGCGTGTGAGAGTGAGAGAGCGTGTGAGCGAATGTGTGTGAGTGAGAGAGCGTGTGAGTGAAAGTGTGTGTGAGAGATCGTCACAGTGTGTCTAAGAGTGAGACTGTGAGAGTGTGATTGTGTGTGAGGCACAGTGTGTATGTTTCAAAGAAGTATTGTGATTATGTGTGTGAGAGAATGAGTTTGTGCGAGGCTGTGAGAGAATGTGTGTGAGAGAGCGAGAGTGTGTCTGTGTTTGTGATGATGCATGGGTGCACCAAAACCTGCATGTTCTCTTCCAAGACACTCACCACCCTGATTCTGAAATATACTGCCAATCCTTCACTGTCGCCGAGTCAAAATTCTGGAACTCCCTCCCTGACAATATTGCAGATAGACCTCCGCCACATGGACTGCAGCTATTCAAGGATGCTTCACATCAAAACTTTCCCAAGAACCCTTAGGCATATATAATAAAATCTGGCCTTGCCAGCGCCTCCAGAATCCTAGGATAGGATTAAAAATATAATGCAAAGGGATTTCTCCGCTGCACTGACCCATTAAATAAATCAAGGACTGCCATAGCACGGAATGTAACCCAATAAATCGCTCTCTGCATTGCCTAATCGAAAATTCCCAAGACCAATACACCACTGCTTAAAAATCAACCAAATCTCCTTTTCCAGCCTGTCTGGCGTTGCTGAATTCTTTCTGTCACAATCTGGATTTGGAATCCCCTTTCTGAGTCGCCTGGTCAAACATCAAGTACAATTTCCACATTCCACACATATACAAGTTTTATTGAAGGACTTGATCAAATTGCACTCCCTGAAATATTGGAAAATGAAGTAGAAGATTTACAACCATTCAGGAAGATTCCTGGTCCCAGCACAGTGACCGCGCGCACATAAACTGAACAGACACACATGACAACAATCGAGTTCCAGCAGATAGATCTGTTCAATCTGTCAATTTCATGAAACTGTTTGATTCTAATTGATCAATGGTCAACTTCCGACAACAATAATTTAGTGATTTATTTGAAATTAAACTGACATTAATTTCAAAACTGCATTCGGTTTTTAACTATTTCTCTCCGTCTGTCTCAAAACTCGATAATTGGGCAAAAAGTAGTTTTGCTGAAAATGAGCAGATTAAATATTACAGATTCAGGGTAGATTAATGACGGAACAGAGACTCAGTGACAGGGCAATAATTAAACAAACCAGGAAATATTCACATTAGCCACTGATACGATCTAAAATCACAACTAAATATAATCAGCAAAAGAATCAGGGCAAAAGAATGTAATCAGCAAAAGAGTTTAGCTGCACACAGCAGTGTAAAGGAATGTATGGTTTCCTAAATTCATTTCAGATATTATTAAAGTTCTCTAAAACCATTTGAGATATTGCACGCCAGGATACAACTCAATTGTAGGAGATCATTTATGTTGAATTAATTCTCACTGATATTGTATTGTAAGTTATTGTTAATTGTCAGCTAATTCTTTATTCGATTATCTGTACTATAATAATAAATATAACAAAAATAGCTTTCAATAATCCCTAACTTGTTTTACCCAGAGCTTTATGAAATAATTGGGGTTTAATTAAAACAACCTGACAATCAAACAATGTTGAGCAATAAACTCCAAATTACTAGATGGAAACATCTTAACATTTAATTGACTGTATTCACATTTTAATTTTTTAAACTCCAATTGCCCTATTCGACCTACAAATGTGCAAAATATGCGCCTTTCTGAACGCATTGATAAATCATAAACTCCATCTATTCTCAGAAAGTAATGAATATAACGAGAACAGCTCAGTAATGTTTATTCAAATCATTTGTAAAACTGACACATTATGAGCAAGTAGCGTCGACAATTTGATGTTGAATTTAGCATTTAATAAAATTTAAGCCTAAAGCTAAGATATAATCATTCCTTCTTTCCTATCATCTGTTTTCCTATAATTCTATCGTATGTAGAGCACAGCTATGGGAGACAGGGTGTCATTATAAAATGCAAAGGTACTGTTAACCTTTTGTAAATAAATAAATCGGTTTGACATTCAAGCTTTTACTTTTCAATCTCTTGCCATAGGCAATCTGAACTTTCCTATAATACAAATAAAATCATGGGAACAATTCATTGATTGGCAGCGACTTCCACATCTCAGAAACCTGTTTAAAATTAGATTAATGATAATTCCCTCGCTATCCAACTGCGCATTACAGTGAAGGGATAATATGGTTGCAGCGCCACAGAAATAATAGAATAACTGGAATTACAAAGTATTTCCAGCCTAGAAACCTGTCCGGTCATGTTAACCTCGTGCAGAACACAGCAGGATTGTAAAAGTTGATTAATGATGAATTATATTAATATATAATAAGCTTTGGTTAATATGGAGTTGTATCACCGCATTGCAATTGTTTGAATTATATAAATGTTACTATGTTCGGCATGGGCGTTTCAGTCATTATTTCGTTTAATCTGGAATCTTCAGTTAAAATTACAAAATGCATCAACATATCTTTATTAGATTATTTTCTTAAGCCTGGCTGTTTTCTCCGGACATTCGCCTTTCAAGCATTTTCAAACGCCGAGACTGTTTGCATTCAACCAGAAAACGTGTAACCGCTCAGTGTCACCGAGTTTAAACAATGCAGAAACAATGCAGAAACGCTGAACCGTTTGACAGATCTGAATCATTTAAAGTCACCCAGATACACAATCTCCTCAACAGAACAAAACACTAAATCACATCAATGAAGGACTGAAACCCGTTTATGGAGAAGCAGCTCAATTCTACATCGAACAGGATCAAACTTAACATTGCAAGAAAATATCAATATCCAGCAAACCAACTCGTAACCAAATGTATGAATTATTAAACTAAACAGAAATGTGGAATAACAGCAATAGCATTGCGAGGTGCTCGAATATTAACAACAAATAAATATTGAAACTTAACCATTTTTTTCATACTGAGTCACTTTTCAAACACATTTAAATGCTTTTAATGTTTGCAGTTGATGGTAAAAGCTGCAACCATCAGATGCCACCGAGATTAAACTTTGCACAAACGGCAAACTGATTGCAGCAACAACTTGTGCTCGGAAAGGATTTGTGGCAAAACGTGGCTTAGTTTAATCTGCAATTTTCACTTTTTTTTTCAAGATGCAGAAACAGCCTCCCTGTTCTCTGCCGACAATCCTGCGACAAGCAGTTTCAAACACGCAGACTCTGCATTCAATCACAAAACGTGTAACCGCTCAGTGTCACCGAGTTGAAACAATACAGACACACCAAACCGTTTCACAAACTTTTCTACACAAAGTCACCCAAAAACATTCCTCAGCAGGAAAACACCAAACCACATCACTGAAGGAGTGAAACATCACGGAGAAGCAGCTCAATTCTACAAACACTTCCAAAAGAATCAAATGTAACATTGCAAGAACATCTCAATTTAGAATGCACCAAACCCCCATTTCATCAAATGAACGAACAGGTAAACTAAACAGAAAACCTGAATAATACCATCAGCACTTTCAGTAAGCAGAACATGTTCAATAAGATAATACAGAAACTTTAGCACATTTTGTCAATGTTGGTATCGATCTCATACACTTGTGCAGAAGACGGTACAAATTGCAGACATTAGATAGAACCGAGATTAAACATCGTAAAAACACACGTTTTGTATTTAAAGTAACCCAGCCACACAGTATCCTCAGCAAATAAACATCAAATCACAGCAAACAGGGACTGAATCCCTCAGCAGCATCTTTCTGTCAAGAAACCGCGGGATTCTATATCCCCCTTTCAGCAGAACCAAATGAAACATTGCAACAACATCTCAATACATGATCCACCAAAACACATTTCAGTGAACGAATGGATTTTGAAAATGCAGAAAAATATAAAACAAATACTCAAGTAAAACAGTTGGTAAATGACGAAATGGTTCTTACCTGCAGTCACCGTCACCATGGTCCCCTGTCCCCAGTAGTCAAAGTAGTCACAGTGTCACATTCCCTGGGCTGCTCCATACAATAACCGCACCTGCACAAAATAGACAGAAATCCACCATTATTTTAAATATTCACAAACCAACGGCAAAGAAAATTCACGATTAATTTTCAGGAAATTATGTTAATATTTGTGGATACCGTTCTCTCTTCATAAACGACCGAATGGTTTATATTTCACAGATATGGAAATGTTACTGAAAACACCAACTGTGACTAACTAACGACCACCAAATTTCTATTTTCATTCTTATTATTTTGTCAGTGCTGGAAATAAATAATGCTTCACTGTGAATAAAGTTGGATTGTAAAAGCGAGCACTGAGCCAGCCTCAGTTAATTAGTGCTGAGGGGCTTTTTGTATTGACAGTAACTGCTGTGCCCCAGTTATCACAGTGAGACACAGCGTGTCAAATACTGCGGCAGACTTGTTAACTGAAAAATACAGAGATTTAATTTCACTGCTCACTCAAAAACCTAACTCTGTCTCTTCCAAGAGCGAATGGGTGAGTTATTTCAGCTTGTCCGGGTCATTACATTTATAAAGAGGGTCGGAACATTTTAAAAACCTCTGTGCAGATTTAGCGAGTCGGTCAACAGAGATAAAGTGGAAGATTTTTATACCTTTTTGTAAATTAATATTACTTCCAAACTTTGTTTTATTTAAAACTCATTTACATTGACGATCCTGTTGTGGCGCTGATCACCAATTTGAACAAACTATATCACTGAGGTTTTTGTATGAGGATGTCGCTGTGCACAGCACTGTGACCCACTGCTGTAGTCACAGTGACAGACACCCGCACAAAAACTGCACTCACTCTCTGTTCAGTCCTGCCGCTCAATATTCACTTCAAATACACGTTTACTTCTGATCTAATTTACTATTTATACAGCAGTTTATCAAATCCAATGTACATAGATTTTCCCAAGTATCAGGAATAATAAAACGATGATTATATTCAAGTCTGTATTTGCTGAAACTGTGAACAGTAAATATAAACAGACAAAAGCTCATCCTATTAGATCGATTGGTTTGTTCGGCTTTACTGTTTAATTTTCTCTGTGTTAGTTATGTAAGAAGCAGCTTGTGCAATGACTCTGATCACTGACATTAATATTACATTTGAATCAAGTACTGACCTTCAGGTTAAGGTGCAAGTTGCTGAATTTCCTCTCGAGCTGTTCTTGTGCGGGTCCAGCCCTGGTTCCTCTCGCTGTGGTCTCTTGCACAGTAATAGATGGCGGTGTCTTCGGTCTTCAGGCTCCTCATGGCCAAAGATAAGATGTTGTTTGAAGTGTCTTTGGACGCAGTGAATCGATCTTTAATTGCTGCGGCGTAGCTGTTGTCTGATGAACTATAGTAATATACCAACCACTCCAGCCCCTGTCCGGGAACCTGGCGGATCCAGTGCATGTAAGCGGTGCCGAGATCGAAGCCGCTGGTTTTACAGGTCAGTGTCAGGGAGCCTCCGGGACGCCCGGTCTCTGCCTCTGGCTGAGTCAACACAACATCCGACTGGACACCTGTAAAAATATATCAAAAAGCCCGAGGATTAATGCTGGTGAAATGATTGGTGACTCTGGAACATTCCAGAGAGAGACTAACACTGAGACAGTAACAGTGAGAGACTTGGACAATAAAAACTACTCACGGGATAAGAAAGTCAGCAACAAACTGAGAGAAATGGCCCACCTCATCCTTCTGGTCATTTGGGGGAAATGGTTGTGTCAGGAACTCAGTGAACAAACCAGCTCCCGGACTGTTGGATTCGGGTCCCAGTGAGCGGCATTTAAATACCCGGCAGAAGGGGGCGGCTTTCCAGGCGCCGCCTGTTGATTCCCTGGTGGAGGCGGCGCCTGGATCCACGTCCCACCTTCCACACCCCCAACAGAATGGACTCAGATATTTACTATAGGTTATTATTAAAAAGTGACATTAGATCGGTATATTTGTTTGGCTGAATGGATTCATTGTAATGTCTATCCTCATCCGAATGGAAAATTACATTTGAGCATCTCTGAGTAAAATCTAATTCCATTATACATTAAGTCTCTTTATTTCTGCACTCCAATATAAAGGGATGAATATAAACAGAATAAATTATATTTATCAGGGTATAAATCGTCTGTCTATCCAATTACAACAGCAAAGTATAATTTCTCAGACGAAATGTAACTAAATGAGGGAATGAATGACGTGATTACATTTGCAGTGCGGATGGCCATCACTGTACAATGTGGGTCTGTCGACAAGAAGAAACTCCTCACATTATACAATGTCTCTCTTTACATTTCTCGATTTGCCCCTGAGCCTCAGACAGTCCTGTGAACATTAGCGGTAAAAGAAGCCGCTTGCCTGATAATTCAGCAGTGAGTTGACAGAGAAACATAAAATTCAGACCAGCTTTTGACAGAGAAGTTAATGAATCAGAACGGACGCGGCGATCAGCAAAGTTATCCTTTAGCATCCAAATCGTTGCCGCTAATTTTACTGACCAGCGGCTGTCTAACATTCACTGGTGTTGGGAACACAGGATATCAGGACTTTGCGGCATATTACACGATATCACAGGAATAAATGTTTTATTCTCCACGAAAGCAGGTCATGAACTGGTCATTTCTCCACTCATTGGCAGCAATGAGAGGGACTGTTAAACAATTGAAATCCAGACAAATTAAACTGTACATAACACGGTGTTAATCGGGTATAAGAGATCAAGGAGATCAAGAATTCGGAGAATATTCTAGGAATCCCCGCGAGTTTAAGGCAGTTTATTTACTTTAAATTCATTTTATTTTATTTTTTGTAATTGAAGTCATCTTATTGAACTTGTGGATTGGGTCCATCAACACCACTCACTCTCACTTCATTAGGCTCTTAACAAACGGACTTTAATAACTAGAGGTACCTTTCCTCGGAACTAATATAAATTAAATAGCATCTGGTCAGTTAACTATTTTCCCATTGTGTTTAATCTCATAGTGAACAAAACATTCAGTGAATATATTTCTTTGCATGGATCACCATTTAAAACGTTTAGTTCATGTGAGACTGAAACATTTATTGTTTGAATGGATAAATCCCATTTAATCCATTCATATTCAGGTTAATCTGCCCCACACAGTATTTGGCAGCAATCCAGCCGCCTGCAGTCAGGGAGGCTCGAATGTTCAATGTTGTTTACAGGAAGCATCTGGATTTGTTTTTCAGAGATCTGTTTGCTCAGTACTGACCGCTTGGCTGCAAGCCAACTTCAAATTCTTAACATTGTCAATGAGGACTATTTATAAACAAATCTACCCAGCAACAGTACTGGAGATCATTTTATGTTTTAAATTGCGAATTTATTTGAACTGTTCCCATCTCTAAGGAAAGGAGAGTTATCCAGCTTTTCTAGCCTCTCTTAACAACACTAACCGGCTGGAGGATCTCTCCCACACCTCATAACATTGTGATGATGGATAGAAATACAAGCAGACTATCAGACAGAGGGTACATTTTGTAATAGATAAACATGTGCATTGATGTGTTTTCCCTTTATTCTTCCGTGGAATGTGGGACTCACTGGCAAGACCGCCATGTGTTCCCTGTCCCTAATTGCTGTTGAACTGAGTGGGCCAGCTCAGAAGGAACTGAAGAGTCAGACATGTTGCTGTCTGACTGGAGCCACATGTAGGTGAGACCAGGGAGGGATGTCAGATTTCCTTCATTGATGATGCAGAGGGGATTTCATGGTCACCATTATTATGTATTCCAAATTTATTAATTGATATCAAATTCCACTACTGACCAGAGTGGGATTTGTACCTGAGTCCCCACAGGATTAGACTGGGCCTTTGGATTACTGGCACAATAACATGAATGCTACACCACCACATGCCAAAAGATAAAGAGATGACTGCTTTCATGTAGGGATGGATGTTGGTTGGATGCCTGAATATTTTGAATGAGGAATCAGTGAATGTGGTTGATGGATGGATGGATAGATGGTCTGAAATATGTTGTTCCACATTCTCAATTTTGCGCTTGATAAATTAAAGCAGGTCCTTCATAATTTGTGGATAGCACAATTGCTTCACAGCTCCAGGGTCCCAGGTTCGATTCCGGCTTGGGTCACTGTCTGCGTGGAGTCTGCACATCCTCCCCGTGTGTGTGTGGGTTTCCTCCGGGTGCTCCGGTTTCCTCCCACAGTCCAAAGATGTACAGGTTAGGTGGATTGGCCATGATAAATTGCTGTTAGTGTCCAAAATTGCCCTTAATGTTGGGTGGGGTTACTGGGTTATGGGGATAAGGTGGAGGTGTTGACTTTGGGTAGGGTGCTCTTTCCAAGAGCCGGTGCAGACTCGATGGGCCGAATGGCCTCCTTCTGCACTGTAAATTCTATGATACTCTATGAATATGATAATTAGTGCCAGACTAATATATTCGGTGGCTGAAGCTTTTCTGGCTGAATTCCATCCCCAGACTATCGGGAACTGACGAGCTGGACGTCACTAAGAGGAAAGTAGAGATATTCCTGCGGTTCTCGCGATTCTTCTCTGCTGATGGCGAATCTTCATTTCAAAGGCAGAAAGCGGGAAAATGATTACATTGAGGAGGGACGGTTGTAATATTGTGGGCATGTGGTCATTTCATGTACAAAAGCCACTCCAGATGTCCCGACACAACTTAATGAAGACACCAGACTGAAAACAGAAATCCTGTGAAACTCAGTGGACAGATGCAGACGTTGAATTGCTTTCCAAAACAGTGTAATAACAAATCGGGATTTAAAGATTCATTAATGTCACATCAGGTACAGGTATTTTCATTTCTACCGACACTTTAAAAATCATCTCACCCTCCAGTCTGGCGATTCTGTGTGAGGACGAGGTGATTACTGACCAATACAGCGCAGAGGCTGCTGGGAGGCTGTACATTATCCTCGGTGTGGTTTAATTCCATTTCACATTGAATTCTGATGCAGATGTTACTTGTTGGTGACAGAATGGTCAATGCTATCTCAATGATGTTTAATCTCAATAAATAATGTTAAACATAGGAATTAGGAGCAGAAGTCGGAGTTTCAGACATTCGAGCCTGCTCCGCCATTCAATCGTCATGGCTGATCTCTTCCTGGTCTCAAAACCACCTCCCTTAAATGAATTGCTTTTACATTTTGTAAAACCAAATGCGGAAAATAATAGGTCAATGTAACTATTTATGTTGTGAGTTGATCATAATTGATTAATATAGTTATTTAACTTTGTGAGTTGTGATAATTGGTAACATTCGCCACGGAAGTGCTAAAGAATGACCATCTCCACCAAAATAGAATCTAACAATCTCTCCTTGACATTCAGTGATATTGTCATCGCTGAATACCCAATTATCAATACCCTGGGGTTACCATTGACCAGAAAGTGTCCTGGATTGACCATATAAATGCTGAGGTGACATGATCTGGTCAGGGTCGAGGAAATCTGTGGCGAGTAACTCACTCCTGACTCCCAAAGCCTGTTCACCATCTATAAGGCATAAGTCAGGAGTGTAATTGAATACTCTCAAGTTGCCTGGCTGGGTGCAGCTCCAACAACACTGAAGAAGCTTGACACCATCCAGGCCAAAGCAGCCCGGTTGATTGTCACCCTATGTGCAAACACTCTTATGAGGGACATGGATAGAATGGATGGGCAGGAACGCATTTCCAGGGTGGAGAGGTCTGTCACCAGGGAGCATAGGTTTAAGGTCCATGGGGTATAGTTTAGAGGAGATGTGCGAGGCAAGGTTCCATCCACCACCGACGAACAATGACAATAATGTACCATCCACAAGATGCACCGCAGAAACGCATCAAATCTCATTTGAAAAGCCTTCTCAACCGTGGTCCATTACCTTCTAGAAGGAAAAGGCAGCTGACACATGGGAAGGTCACCAGCTGGAAATTCCCCTCCAAATCACTCACTATCCTGACTTGGAAATATATCGCAGAATCTTCGGTGTCGCTGGTTCAAACGGCTAGAACTCCCACCCGACCAGCACCGTCGGTGTACCTACACTAGAGTGACTGCAGAGGTTCAAATAGGTAGCACACCACCACTCTGTGAAAGACAATTAGCGATGGACAATAAATCATGGCCTGGCTAGCGACACCCGTACCATATAACTTAATTTAAAACTGTACTAATTTTTGTGAAACGACGGTAATTGGTGAATTCAATTATTTATATTCATAATTGAATGAAGATTGATGAATACAATTACTATGTTTCTGAACATTTCTGTCCTTCTCCTTCTCTGATGGAAGATATAACCCATCCCACAGGAGATTCATGATGCAAAATCATAACCAATATCTGAAAATAAAGTGGACAGAGGAAACTGCAGCAACTATTGACATATCTCACTCATAGCAGCACTGGGAAGGGCTTTGCTGGCTTCACACTTTGAACATTTCATCTGCTTGCAGGCCGAATGTAGCTGGAAGCACGGTGTGGTGTTTGTGTCGCAAGATTTACTCTGGGCGTGATCTGTTCCCTATACCACAAGTCTACCTCTTCAACTTGCTTTCATCAACATCAATAAACATTCGACACCGTCAGCAGAGCAGAGACTATAGGTTTTGGGGATAATTGGCTGTCTGCTAAAGCTCCCCTGTCTCATTCACTCCTTCCATGGCAAAATGCGCTGCATTGTACAGATTGACGATTCCACTTCCGACAGATTCTAAGTGAATAATTGAGTGAAAGAGGACCGTGTGATTGACCCAACTCTATTTGGGAGCTTTCTCTTCAAGCTGCTGATCTTTGCCTTCCCTGAAGATATGGATGAAATCCACTAGCACACTCGGTCAGGCTGCAACCCCTACAACCTTTCAGTCATCAAAACGGAGACAAAATCACAATGCATCCGCATCAGAGAATTCCTCCACGCTGAAAATTCGATCATCCAAACAAAACCTCATCCACAGAGACTCATGGACTCTGTCCCCAATGCCTGTAACTTGATCTTCCTTGCCATAAGCATGAGGAAAACAGTGAACGTGGACAAGGTGTTGCACTTTCTGCCTTGATGTAGAACATGATGCTGACATGGGGAAAGCAGGTACTACCTTTGTTTGACTCATTAAAATGTCCATGGAATAACATCAAGCTTTGGAATGAGCTAATGGTTTATAAGGCCTAAACTCTCAGAACCTTAGGTCAGCAAGTTAGAACAGTGGCAAGCACAGTTGCTCCATAGCTTCAGGGTCACTGTGCAGAGTCTGCAAATTCTCTCCGTGTCTGCGTGGGTTCCTCCGGGCGCTCCGGTTTCCTCCCACAGTCCTAAAATGTCCAGGATAGGTGGATTGGCTATGCTAAATTACTATTAGCATCCATAAAAGGTCAGATGGTATTACAGAGATAGGGTGGAGATGCGGGGATCGGGTGGAAGTACGGGTTAGGTAGGATGCTGTCTCCAAGGGACTTGATGGGCCGAATAGCCTCCTTCTGCACTGTAAATTCTATGATTCTATGAACCTTGTCGTATGTCTGTGAAACAAGGAACACTTGCAGCTGTCAAGAAAAATAGCTCAAAAAATGTCATCTTTGTTGTCCGCAGTGCATTATGGATATTTACTGGCAGGACAAAATCAGAAATGCAGCAGTTCTCTCAAGACAGAGCTTCCAAGTCCCTTCAAAACAATCAAAAAGAGGTGGTTTGCACGGTTCTAGTGTGGTCTCCAAATGGAAGATGGTCACATGACCAAGGAATTTCCACTTCGCGAAGCAGCCGGAGCCACGCATCCAGTGGGGAGCCAAATATTCCACTTCAAGGTTTCTTCTAAGTGTGACATAATGTCCCTAAACCGAGATATTGAGCATCGAAATTGGGTGTCACCAGCAGCAAACGGAAAAAATGGCGGCACTTCCGGTGGGCTGGTGTGAGCCACCAGGACCAGTGGATTTAGCAGCTTTGACATTGACATAAACCGAGAATATGAAAACCCAGAACGACAATTGGGAGCTTCATGTGCAACACTTGTCTCGAAATCCGTGGATATTTGTTGGGTATCTATTGGAAATTGAAGGATGCCTGTGACCTGAGTGACATTCAGTTGCACACAGCATGGGTGCTTTCGCACACACACACGAAACACAGATATACAGTCTCTCACACATGCATTCTCTCTGTCTTACACGCACACCCACAATTTCCCATTCAACTTAAGATCCCATCTTAACTTCCTTGGAGGCTTTGGAGACAATGACCCCAACCGTCTTTCAGCTGGTATAATGAACCAACGAATTCGCCCCAACATCATGTACGTTAAGTTGAATGTTAAATTTCCTATGGACTCCATACAGGGCCCAGGAAACACTCCTCCATTTAACAAAC
The DNA here is from genome assembly GCF_902713615.1 of Scyliorhinus canicula. Taxonomy (NCBI): domain Eukaryota; kingdom Metazoa; phylum Chordata; class Chondrichthyes; order Carcharhiniformes; family Scyliorhinidae; genus Scyliorhinus; species Scyliorhinus canicula. The sequence goes on from NW_024055676.1 coordinate 644,565, forward strand.
ATGAACAAAAACGTGCGACCAGAGATTGAGCCGCTTTGCTCTGGTGCTGACCTCACTGCGCAAGAATTAGCCACCAACACCTGCAATGAGTTAAACCTTAGATTATAGCAGCTCCGCAGAAGGCGATGTGATATCACATTTGTGGAAATGAATTATTGACCCATCAACATCATGGATCATACCTGACAACGACATTTTCACAGTAACTGCAATTGCAAAGTCTGGCCAGCAGATGGAATTTAAATCGAGATGCTTTACATTACGTGAAGCAGACATTGCCTCAATAATTACTGCACTAATCCCTGTCTCTGTTAATTTTAAATTGGACTCCATCTGTATTTTTGTTAGACTAGACCCTGTCTTTGTTTATAATACAGGACACTCTGTTTCTATTAGTACTGCACCGGTACATGTCAATGTTTATATCACACAATCACTGTGATCCTATTTTTAATGCAGTTCACCAACATCCAGTCCTGAATAGTAATGCACAATTAAACAAATAGCCGGAGCAGGAGCCTCAATAAAATCCCCCTCTTCAATGATGCGGGAGCCCAGCACGTCAGTGCAAAAAACAAGACTGAAAGTTCCTGCCAGAGGTGCCGATAGGATGATCCATCTCGGCCTCCTCCGGTGGTCTGCATCATCATGGATGTTAGTCTTCAGGAAATTAGATCCCTCCACATGATATCAAGAAATGGCTGAAAGCGCTGCAAACGTTATTAGACCTGGCAACGTTATATCAACAATTCTGATGATTTGTGTTCCAGAACTGGCTGGGCCTCAGGCAACTTGCTCCAGTGCAGATACAGCACTGGCTTCTACCCAACAATGTGTAACATTGCCAAACATGACCCTTTCACAAAACGCAGGATAAATCCAACCCAGCCAATTATTTCCCGATCAGTCCGCCTTTGATCCATCAGGAACTTTATAAAAAGTGTCAAGGATCATCCAGTAGCATATAGTGTCCTCGGATAGTGTCCCCAGTCCAAGCTTCACCCTTCATCATAAGGTCAGAAGTGAGGATGTTCGCTGATGATTACCCAACGTTCTGCACCATATTCGGCTCCGCAAATACTGAAGTAGTTTGTCTTCAAATGCAGCAAGCCTTGGACAACATTCCGGCTTGGGCTGGCAAGTGTCAGGCAATCACCATCCCAAAAATCTCTTCTAGATTTGAAATTATACCACCGTGATTGAACCCCCCACCATCAATATCCTAGGGATTATAATTTCTCAAAAACTGAACATTTAAAAAATATGGCTACAAGAGCAGGTCAGTGGCTGGAAATTCTGCAGTGAGTAACTCACCTCGCGACTTCCCAACCCCCATCCATCATCTATACGGCAGAAGTCAGGTATTTGACTGAATATTCTCCATTGGTCTTACGTGTGCCCCTTAAGCAACACGTGAGATCTCGACGCCATCCAGGGCAGAGCAGACGGCTCGACGAACACCCCATCCACCAACTTCAACATTCACTCCCTGCATCACGGGTGCACAATTCTAGTAGATTGAACGACGCACAAGGAACTAATGCAGCAACTGCCTCCTTCTATAGCACCTTCCAACACAGGAACTCAGCCGTCTAAAAGGACCAGGCCCGGCAGATGCATTGTAACAGCAGGACCTGCAAGTTACCCACCAGGCCTCACACCACCTTGATGTGAACTATGTCTCTGTTCCTTCACTGTCACTGGTCAAAATCCTGGAACTCCCTTCCTGTCAGCTCTGTGGGTGTACGTACTCAGTATGGAGTGCAATGGTTCAATAAGAGGGCTCAACACCACATTCTCAAGGGAAATGAGGAATTCACAAAAAATGTTGACGTTACTGGCAACTCAAAGATCCCATTAAATCATTTTAAACATATCATTTTCTGCTTACATTCACCTTGCCCCCGCCTCTGTTTACATTACACTCGGCCATGTCTCGAGCACATTGCAGCAGGTCCTGTCTCAGTTTTCCTGCACTCGGCTGAATATCAGTAATTAAAGATCCGGGGCCCACACCCTGTTTATATTACAAATCCGTAATTATGACGCACTGACCCTTGTCTTGGTTAGTCTAGTAAGAAACACGTCACAATGGTTACAGCATCAGAACGTTTTTCTGTGCATCGTAACTGGAACAACATTCTGTTTGCATCACAAGTTGTTCGATCTCAGTTATTGTCAATGTCAAATTCCAGTAAACACAATCCTGCTTTAGTTAATGCTGCACATGTGCATGCCCCTGTTTATATAATACTAGGCCCTGCCTCTGTTATTCTTGGATTGTACGATATCCCTCTTATTGCTGCATTGATCATGTCCCAATTTGTATCAATCTGCATTCCGCTAGACCAGAATTCAGTTGATATTGCACTAGGCCCAGTCTCTGCTTATGCCTTCGGCGGAGGGTGGCGCAGTGGGGAGCAGTGCTGCCTCATAGCGCCGGGGTTCAATTCCTGACTGTTTGCGTGGAGTTTTTACTTTCTCCCTGTGTCTGAGTGGCTTTCCTCCAGGTGCTCCGGTTTCCTCCCATAGTCCGAATATGTACAGGTTAGGTGGATTGGCCATTCGAAATTGCCCCTCGGTGTCCAAGGATGCATAGGTCATGGTGCAAGGGCGGGGGATTGAGGAGGGTGATATTTCAGAGGTTGGTGCAGATGCAATGGGCCGAGTGGCCTTCTGCCTTGTAGGGATTCTGTATTTGATCCTGATTCTAGCCTACTTTTTCCGAGACCTGCGCATTTTTATTAATGAACTGAATGGTACCTCTGCTTTTTACTGTGGGCGCATTATTGCAGATGTCTTTGAGATGGAAAGCTAATATAATAATACATATTTTGGACGATAAATCAGTATATGGTAACAACCTGCAACGGATGCATAGTGTATACAGTGTATGCTATGCAACATTTGATATACATTTTCAGTGCAGTCAGCAGAATTAAATTTAAGATATAATTTCCTCTTTGCTGGTGCCCAAGACCAATTCCTACCCCAGAGAGTTGGATGTGTAGGCGGATGCAGAGTATTGTGTTCCCATGTGATTGTTGCCCTTGTGATTCTCGGAGGTCTCGGGTATGGAAGGTGCTGTTGAAGAAATCTTGGCGAGTTGCTGCAGTGCATCCCGTCGATGTTACACAATGCAGCTACTGTGTGCCTGCTGTGAAGAGAATGAAGTTGCTGTAACATTAGCTTCTGTCTCAGTTATTTATTTAATTGTCCTTTGTTTATGTTACACAATTACAACTAGTCCATTCCCTTAGTTTATTGCACTAGGCCCAGGGAATAGAAGTTCAGCTGTACAATTTGAAGTGGCTGCAAGAAGATCAGAGGTCTGTGGTTGTACGTACACACATCTAGGGTGCTGACAAGACAGAGTATGATGTTTATCTGGACATAGATCAGCATTGCTCTCTAAAGAATTTTAGACTATCACTGTTCCCTCAGTTTTTTTTAATCTTCACAATTTCCACCTCAGCCATTTTCCAAATTACTGTGCATGGTCTACCGCAGCAATTACTGAGGCCGGGTAATATGAAGAGACATGGCCCAGCGCAGAACTGAGGCTGTATCTAATGTAATACAAACAGAGACAGGTTTAAATTACTAGAAACAGAGTCAGGTTCTAGGTTAATGTAAAGAGAGACAAACAGGGTCCCTAAGTCCAAAACATGGAGGAGCGGAATTAGGCCATTCAACACATCGCGACTGCTCCGCCATTAAATTATGGCCAATATGTTCCTAATCCCCATTCTCCTGCCTTCTCCCAATAACTCCTGAATGCCTCGTTGATCAAGACATGTCCTCTAATTGGTGGCCTAGTTTAATATGAACAAAGATAAATAGGCTCTTATTTAATATAAACTGACAAAGGTACAAGGTAGTATAACATAAACAGAGACGGGCTCACGGCCTGGTGCAAAACAGCGGCAGGGCCTAGTGTCCCTTCAAATACTAGTAGGACAGGGGCATCACAGGTTGGAGACAAAGAGAAACTCCCTGACACTGTCCCCAGCAAACATTCTCAGAGCAGCTGCAGATTGTTTAGATATAGAATGAAATTCCCTCTACATAACTCGCTCAAACATATTAAAGGCCGAAAAACCAAAGGTTCTATATCAGGTAAAACCTCTTCTGCCCTCTTCCTTCAGAGATCTCCAAGACAGGTTGACAGTGGGGTTAGTTACAGGGTAAGAAACCTCTGCATTTTCCTATCAAACTCACCCAGGTCAGGTACAGCACTGTTCAGATACGGAGTATATCTCCCTATGCACAGTGAGATCAAACACTCACAGGGCAGGTTCAGTGCACGTTACATGCAAGTAAACTTGCTCTACACTCTTCAGTCAAATGCTCCAAGGTCTCGGCAGCTGGATAAAGTGCAAGGAAAGATTCTTCTGCCCTGCCACATCAAATCCTCAACCACCACGTGCAGCCCAGATCAGATATAGAGGAAACTTGTCTCTACAGTTCTCATTAAACACCCCAAGATCATTGAATACTCCAACCTCATTTTAGCATAAAACTCCCTCGCCGGATTCCAATACATTGGATTCGGTGCATTTAGTTGGAAGCCAACGGGGTGAGTTCAGGCTGAGAGGGCTGGTTTAACTCAGTGGGCTAGACAGCTGGTTTGTGATGCAGAACAAGACCAGCAGCGCGCGTTCAATTCCTGTTCCAGCTTACCGGAACAGGCGCCAGAATGTGACGACATGGGGCTTTTCACAGTAAAATTGTTATTATTGTTGCCACATGTCGATTAAAGACAATGACCCTTCGTGGAGAGACATGAGATAGAAGCAGATATGAGAAAGACATAGAGAGAGATAGGATACAGGAAAATTCTACGAACACACTTGCATGCTCTTATATTTAGAGATTAGAGGGGATCTTTCCTAATTATGAACATGGATATCATAATGACATTTTTCTCATATAACTGATTCATAAAAAAATGTCGAAAAACAAACACTACTGGAATCCGTTGATCTATTTCCATCTTTGGCTCTATTTCTGTGCTGTGTTGGTGGGGAAACATTTGTTTCTCTTTTCTCAGTCCGCAATCTAATCTGGAACTTCTATTTCTGTGTTTATTTACATAAACACTTCACTGGTCACAATGAAATGTTCATGTCAGCAAAACAAGATAAACACATTCACATATTGATCAGTTTTACCTCAAAATAGCAGTTTATTTTAGGAATATTGACAGTTGGTTAAAATGAATAGAAACTTCCATTAGGACAGATGTTACTTAATTGAAATAAAAAAATACTTTAAATTAAGTATTCATTCTGAAAGTTCTGATGCCTCAATTAATAATGCATCTTTAACCAGCTACTTTTCCACTGAATGTTAATTTGATTGAAATATTAACCGATTTAAAGTAGATAGATTAAAACATCAGGCAGAGGAGTGATCTATAGTCACATTAATCTCTGATCAGTCGACATATTACAACTTGCATTTAAAAACGTTAACATTTGGAAAGAGCTTGCTTTTGTAAAACGCTCTACCCGACCTCAGGTCATCCCAACGCCCTTAAAACTCACTGATATATTTTTGCTGAATTTAGTCACCGCTGTAATGTTGGAAACAGAGCAGGGAATTTGTGCACAGCAAGCTCCCACAAACTGAGATGTGATAAGTGACCAGCTAATTTGTGATTTTAGATGAAGAATGGACATTGGTCCAAGATACTGGGAAAAGAAGCTCTGCTCTTTAGAATTATATCAGTGAGGTAATCCACCTGAACTGTGAATCTGTTTCTCTCTCTGCTGATGCCCACTGTCCTGCTCCTCAGTCTTTTTTGTTGTTTTTGTTTTAGATTTCCAGAATCTGCAGCACTTTGCACAGTTTTATATTCATTCTCGCCATATAGCCATCATTAACTGTCCATCCTGAGAAGCCGGATGTGAACCACCTTTTTGATGAGGTGCACTTCGAGCGATTTTATTCACATTTGACTTTCAGTAGCAGCTTCCCTTCAACTGACTTGCTTGCTCGGCAATATTAAAGATAGTTAATAGTCAACCACATCACTGTTGAACTAGAGTCACATATAGGCCAGACAGAGTAAGGAAGGAAGCGTTCTTCTCCTGAAGGACGCTGGTGAACCTGCTGGGCGTTGCGAAATTTCGATTGCTTCGGAAGTATTATAAATGACGTGACGATTTTTGGCTGATTGATTAAGTCATTCAATAGAAAGTCTCTACAGCTGCCACAAAACCATAAGATTTGCAGCAGAACTTGGCCATTCGGCTCATGTAATATGATCCGCCATTCAATGAAATCGTGGCAAATCTGGTAAAATCCTCAACTCCACATTTCCACTTTATCCCCATAACCCTTGATTCGCTTACTGATTAAAAATCTGTCTGTCTCAGCCTTGAACATATTTATTGACCAGGCGAACTCTCTACAGCAAATGATTCTATAGAGGCACTACGCTCTGAGAGAAGAAATTCCTCTTCATCCTCGTCTGAAATGAGTGGCACCTTACACTGTGATTGTGTCCTATGGTCCTAAACTCTCCCAAAAGTGGGAACAATCTCCAGCATCTACACTGTCAAGCCCCCTGAGAATACTATATATCTCAGTAACTTCGCCTCTGATTCTTCTAAACTCCAATTCGTGTAGGCCTAACCCACTTAAGCTCTCCCCATTTCAGTCTCTGTGGTCACAGTAAGAAGTCTTACAACACCAGGTTAAACTCCCTCCTCAGGTGGGAGCAGTGCTCTGAGAGCTAGTGTTTGAAACAAACCTGTTGGACTTTAACCTGGTGTTGTAAGGCTTCTTACGGTGTTCACCCCAGTCCAATGCCAGCATCTCAACATCATGGCTACAGTCTCTATGGTGCAATTGGTCAGCGTGTTTGGCTGTTTACCGCAAGGTCTGTGTTTCAAGGCCGGATTCTTCTTTATTTGCTGACAGGTAGAGTAACGATGGGCCGAGGAGACTCTTTCTGTGCTGTGAAATGCTACCTACCTTTGAAAATCCCTCCACATTCGGGATTTACCTAAAGAGCCTTCTCTGGACTGCCTCTAAAATATCAATCCTTATATAAGACCAAAACTGTTCACAACATTTCAATATGCCCTGGTGGAATGTGTACTCCTGTGTATGGAGTATTAGCTCAGGCCTCCAGATTACCCGTTCTGTAATAATATTGCGAGACTATCCAGAAGACTGTAATATCACCGCATCGAAAAGATGGAACAATTGAACATTAAACACTCCTTCTGCATTAAGACCATAAGACCATAAGACATAGGAGTGGAAGTAAGGCCATTCGGCCCATCGAGTCCACTCCGCCATTCAATCATGGCTGATGGGCATTGGATCACAGGTCTGGAGCATGTGCTCAGGTATCTGTTGTGGGAGGTGATAGTGATTCCACTGAGAAAAGACTGTTAACCTATCATGGTTTGCATTTTGACATTCTGAAATATTGCTCGGTGAATCTAAAGTTCAAACTATGGGTCCAGTCTTACATGGGTCAATTTAATTTTCAGAGGCTGGTCTTTTACTAGTCTTGGGTCTTATTCTGACGGGATGGCAATGGTGAATGGGAATTCCACTGGCTCCATATAAAATATCAGTTATTCCAAAAATAGCACACCAGTCTCTGTTTATATTACACCGAACCATATTCCTGTTGCCTGTCTCGATATTATAAATTATGTTATATATTTGCTTGTTTGTACGAGTACAATCATTGCTGATTTGGAGATTATATTAATTCTTGTTAATACCTATAAGTAGTTCTCGGAAATGTGTATTTGCTCTGCTATCATGTGGGTAATATTGAGTTGAATATTTTACCAACGTCCCAGTAATGAACTGGGCTTGAGGGACAGGTCTACATGTGAACATCGCTGCACTGCAATTTCCAAAAGTTAATGGAAATCTCTGTTTTGTTCAAAATGATGAATTTACTCTTGTATTATACTCTATCCATTGCAAAGTTGTTTCATGGTGAGGATTCTTTTCCTGCCTCGTTTTAACATAGACATAGAACAGTACAGCACAGAACAGGCCCTTCGGCCCTCAATGTTGTGCCGAGCCATGATCACCCTACTCAAACCCACGTATCCACCCTATACCCGTAACCCAACAACCCCCCCCCCCCCCCCTTAACCTTACTTTTATTAGGACACTACGGGCAATTTAGCATGGCCAATCCACCTAACCCGCACATCTTTGGACTGTGGGAGGAAACCGGAGCACCCGGAGGAAACCCACGCACACATGGGGAGGACGTGCAGACTCCACACAGACAGTGACCCAGCCGGGAATCGAACCTGGGACCCTGGAGCTGTGAAGCATTTATGCTAACCACCATGCTACCCTGCTGCCCAGATGCTACCCTGCTGCCCAATGCTACCCTGCTGCCCAGTATATTCACTATACGCCTAATATACTGACAGTGTTAGACAGAACAGTGCTCTAACAGAATCACCAGATTGGCACCCACAGGATAAATGTCCGCCCAATCATAGAACTCTCATCTGGTTAAGAAGAGCAAGTGACTTCACTTCAAAAAAGGATTGGCCGTTCGCATAGGTGTGCATATAAAATATTGTTCTTGGGTTTTGCAACTGTAATTCATCAAGACATTAAGTTATATTCAGAATTAATTGTTTCGCTTTGCGATGTCTTCATACGTCTCGGCCTTAAGCTCTGGTATTCATTCCCTACTCCTCTTTACCTCAATTCCCTTAATACAATCATCCCAAATAACCAAGTTTTTAATCATCTGACCTATTAAGTCTTTACACATATATTAATCCAGACCCTGCAGCAGGAATGACTGCAATAGGGCATGCCTCAGTTTATAATATTCCAGACCCTGAATCAATAATCACTGCTTTATATCCTATGTCATTTAAGGGTAATCTCGTCTGCACGAGAACCTGTCTCCGTTTACGTTAGTCTAGACCTTGCATCAGGAATCACTGCACTAGATCCAATCTCAGTAGCACAATTGCTTCACAGCGCCAGAGTCCCAGTCTATGCGGAGTCAGCACGTTCTCCCCCTGTCCGCTTGGGTTTCCATTGGTGCTCCGGCTCCCTCCCACAAGTCCCAAAAGATGTGCAGTTCTGTAATTTGGACATTCTGAATTCTCCGCCTGTGTACCCAAACAGGCGGCGGAATGTGGCAACTGGGATCTTTTCACAGTGACTTCATTGCAGTGCTAATGTCAGCTTACTTGTGATAAAAATATTATTAGATTAGTTTCGGTTAATCTCCACCCTATGTGAGTGAAAATCGTTTTAGACCTTGTCATAGAGTCATGGAGAGTTAGAGGTTTACAATACAGAAAGATGCCCTTCACCCACCATATCTGCGATGGCAATCAGGTACCTATCTATTCTAAGATAGTCCATAGATTGTCTTCCTACCATAAAACTATAAGACACAGGAGCAGAATTCGACGATTAGGCCAATCGAGTGCGCTCCACATTCAATCACGACTATTATGTTTCGAAAAGTCTATCTCCTGCCTTCGTGCCATAACCCTTGATCCCTTATTAATCAAGAAACTATCTATCTCTGGTTAGAAAGAGGGAAAGATCCTTCGGCACTGCCACATCAAATCCTCACCACCCTCTTCAGCTCAGGGTAGACACAGGGTAAATGTTTCTCCACAGTTCTCATTAAACACTACAGGGTAATTGAATGCTCCAATCACATTTTAGAGTAAAACTCCCTCTATGTATTCCAATTAATTGGATTCGATCCATTTAGTTGGAAGCCAATGGGGTGAGATTGCGCTGAGAGATTATTTTCGGCACATGTTGACTTCATAGAACATAGAACATAGAACAGTACAGCACAGAACAGGCCCTTCGGCCCTCGATGTTGTGCCGAGCAATGATCACCCTACTCAAATAGCACACCAGTCTCTGTTTATATTACACCGAACCATATTCCTGTTGCCTGTCTCGATATTATAAATTATGTTATATATTTGCTTGTTTGTACGAGTACAATCATTGCTGATTTGGAGATTATATTAATTCTTGTTAATACCTATAAGTAGTTCTCGGAAATGTGTATTTGCTCTGCTATCATGTGGGTAATATTGAGTTGAATATTTTACCAACGTCCCAGTAATGAACTGGGCTTGAGGGACAGGTCTACATGTGAACATCGCTGCACTGCAATTTCCAAAAGTTAAAGGAAATCTCTGTTTTGTTCAAAATGATGAATTTACTCTTGTATTATACTCTATCCATTGCAAAGTTGTTTCATGGTGAGGATTCTTTTCCTGCCTCGTTTTAACATAGACATAGAACAGTACAGCACAGAACAGGCCCTTCGGCCCTCAATGTTGTGCCGAGCCATGATCACCCTACTCAAACCCACGTATCCACCCTATACCCGTAACCCAACAACCCCCCCCCCCCCCCCCTTAACCTTACTTTTTAGGACACTACGGGCAATTTAGCATGGCCAATCCACCTAACCCGCACATCTTTGGACTGTGGGAGGAAACCGGAGCACCCGGAGGAAACCCACGCACACACTGGGAGGATGTGCAGACTCCACACAGTTGTCGATTGTCATGTTGTCGATTAAAGGCAATGACCCATTGTGGAGAGACATGAGACAGAACCAGTTAGGAAAAAGGGACAGGTATCAGATGCAGGAGAACTGGAAAACTTTATGAACATATTTTGCATGTAACTATATTTCGAGATTAGAGGGAATCTTTCCTAATTCTGAACATGGATATCATGATGACCTTTTTCTCATATAACTGATGAAGAATCAAATGTCAAAAACAATCATTACTGGAATCCGTTGATCTATTTGCGTGTTTGCCTCTATTTATGTGCTGTGTCGGTGGGGAAATAGTTGCTGTGCTTTTGTCAGTGTATAATCTAATCTGAGACTTCTATTTCTGTGTTTATTTACATAAACACCTCACTGGTTACAATGAAGTGTTCGTATCAACAAAACGAGATAAACAGTCATTTATTGATTAGGTTCAACTTAAAATAGCGGTTTATTTTAAGAATATTGACAGTTGGTTGAAACGTATAGAAACATCCATTAGAACAGATGTTACTTAATTGAAATGAAAAAATAAATTTAAATTAAGTATTAATTCTGAAAGTTCTGATGCCTCAATTAATAAATCATCTTTAACCAGGCTGTTATTCCACTGAATATTAATTTAATTGAAACATTAACCGATTTAAAGGAGATAAATTAAAACATCTGGCAGAGGAGTGACCCATAGTCACGTTAATCTCAGATCTTTAAACATATTGCAACCTGCATTTTAAAATGTAAACGTTTGGAAAGCGCTTGCTTTTGTAAAACGCTTTACCCGACTTCAGGTCACCCCAACGCCCTTAAAACTCACTGATGTATTTTAGTTGAATTTAGTCACTGCTGTAATGTCGGAAACAGAGCGGAGAATTTGCGCACAGCAAGCTCCCACAAACTGAGATGTGATAAGTGACCAGCTAATCTGTGATTTTAGTTCAAGAACGGATGTTGGTCCAAGATACTGGGAAAAGCAGCTCTACTCTTTACAATTATGTCATTGGGGTAATCCACCTGAAATGTGAATCTGTTCCTCTCTCTGCTCACTGACCTGCTGAGCAGCCTTTTGTTTTGTTTTTGTTTTACATTTCCGGAATCTGCAGCACTTTGCACAGTTTTTAACATTCATTCTCGGAATATAGCCCTCACTGGCAAAGTCAGCATTAACTGTCCATCCTGAGAAGCCGGATGTGAACCACCTTTTAGATAAGGTGCACTTAGAACATAGAACATAGAACTATACAGCGCAGTACAGGCCCTTCGGCCCTTGATGTTGCACCGACATGGAAAAAACTAAAGGCCATCTAACCTACACTATGCCCTTATCATCCATGTGCTTATCCAGTAAACTTTTAAATGCCCTCAATGTTGGCGAGTTCACTACTGTTGCAGGTAGGGCATTCCACGACCTCACCACTCTTTGCGTAAAAAACCCACCTCTGACCTCTGTCATATATCTATTACCCCTCAATTTAAGGCTATGTCCCCTCGTGCTAGCCACCTCCATCCGCGGGAGAAGGCTCTCGCTGTCCACCCAATCTAACCCTCTGATCATTTTGTATGCCTCTATTAAGTCACCTCTTAACCTTCTTCTCTCTAACGAAAACAACCTCAAGTCCATCAGCCTTTCCTCATAAGATTTTCCCTCCATACCAGGCAACATCCTTGTAAGTCTCCTCTGCACCCATTCCAAATCTTCCACGTCCTTCCTATAATGAGGCGACCAGAACTGTACGCAATACTCCAAATGCGGCCGTACTAGAGTTGTGTACAACTGCAACATGACCTCATGGCTCCGGAACTCAATCCCTCTACCAATAAAGGCCATCACACCATAGGCCTTCTTCTTAACCCTATCAACCTGGGTGGCAACTTTCAGGGATCTATGTACATGGACACCGAGATCCCTCTGCTCATCGACACTACCAAGAATTTTACCATTAGCCAAATATTCCTCATTCCTGTTATTCTTTCCAAAGTGAATCGCCTCACACTTCTCCACATCAAACTCCATTTGCCACCTCTCAGCCCAGCTCTGCAGCTTATCTATGTCCCTCTGTTACCTGCAACATCCTTCCGCACTGTCTACAACGCCACCGACTTTAGTGTCGTCTGCAAATTTACTCACCCATCCTTCTGCGCCCTCCTCTAGGTCATTTATAAAAATGATAAACAGCAACGGCCCCAGAACAGATCCTTGTGGTACGCCAGCCGTAACTGAACTCCATTCTGAACATTTCCCATCAACCACCACTCTCTGTCTTCTTTCAACTAGCCAATTTCTGATCCACATCTCTAAATCACCCTCAATCCCCAGCCTCCGTATTTTCTGCAATAGCCGACCGTGGGGAACATTATCAAACGCTTTACTGAAATCCATATACACCACATCAACTGCTCTACCCTCGTCCACCTGTTCAGTCACCTTTTCAAAGAACTCGATAAGGTTTGTGAGGCATGACCTACCCTTCACAACACCATGCTGACTATCCCTAATCATATTATTCCTATCTAGATGATTATAAATCGTATCTTTTATAATCCTCTCCAAGACTTTACCCACCACCGACGTTAGGCTCACCGGCCTATATTTACCGGGGTTATCTCTACTCCCCTTCTTGAACAAAGGGACCACATTTGCTATCCTCCAGTCCTCTGGCACTATTCCTGTAGCCAATGATGACCTAAAAATCAAAGCCAAGGGCTCAGCAATCTCTTCCCTGGCTTCCCAGAGAATCCTAGGATAAATCCCACCAGGCCCCGGGGACTTATCTATTTTCACCTTGTCCAGAATTGCCAACACTTCTTCCCTGCGCACCTCAATGCCATCTATTCTAATAGCCTGGGTCTCAGCATTCTCCTCCACAATATTATCTTTTTCCTGAGTGAATACTGACGAAAAGTATTCATTTAGTATCTCGCTTATCTCCTCAGCCTCCACACACAGCTTCCCACCACTGTCCTTGACTGGCCCTACTCTTACCCTAGTCATTCTTTTATTCCTGACATACCTATAGAAAGCTTTTGGGTTTTCCTTGATCCTACCTGCCAAAGAATTCTCATGTCCCCTCCTTGCTCGTCTTAGCTCTCTCTTTAGATCCTTCCTCACTTCCCTGTAACTATCAAGCGCCCCAACTGAAACTTCACGCCTCATCTTCACATAGGCCTCCTTTTTCCTCTTAACAAGAGATTCCACTTCTTTGGTAAACCACGGTTCCCTCGCTCTACCCTTTCCTCCCTGTCTGACTGGTACGTACTGATCAAGAACACGCAATAGCTGTTCCTTGAACAAGCTCCACATATCCAGTGTGCCCAACCCTTGCAGCCTACTTCTCCAACCTACACATCCTAAGTCATGTCTAATGGCATCATAATTGCCCTTCCCCCAGCTATAACTCTTGCCCTGCGGGGTATACTTATCCCTTTCCATCACTAATGTAAAGGTCACCGAATTGTGGTCACTGTCTCCAAAGTGTTCACCTACCTCCAGATCTAACACCTGGCCTGGTTCATTACCCAAAAGCAAATCCAAAGTGGCCTCACCTTTTGTTGGCCTGTCAACATATTGTGTCAGAAAACCCTCCTGCACACATTGTACAAAGAACGACCCATCCAATGTACTCGAACTATATCTTTTCCAGTCAATATTAGGAAAGTTAAAGCCTCCCATAACAACTACCCTGTTACTTTTGCTCTTTTCCAGAATCATCTTCGCCATCCTTTCCTCTACATCTCTAGAACTATTAGGTGGCCTATAGAAAACTCCCAGCAGTGTGACCTCTCCTTTCCTGTTTCTAACCTCAGCCCATACTACCTCGGAAGAAGAGTCCCCATCTTGCATCCTTTCTGCCACCGTAATACTGTCCTTGACTAGCAGCGCCACACCTCCCCCTCTTTTGCCCCCTTCTCTGACCTTACTAAAATACCTAAACCCCGGAACCTGCAACAACCATTCCTGTCCCTGCTCTATCCATGTCTCTGAAATGGCCACAACATCGAAGTCCCAGGTACCAACCCATGCTGCCAGTTCCCCTACCTTATTTCGTATACTCCTGGCATTGAAATAGACACACTTCAAACCACCGACCTGAACACTGGCGCCCTCCTGCGAAGTCAAATCTGTGCTCCTGACCTCTCTACTCTCAATCTCCCGTACCCCAAAACTACAATCCAGATTCCCATGCCCCTGCTGAATTAGTTTAAACCCCCCCAAAGAGTACTAACAAATCTCCCCCCCTTAGGTTCAGATGTAGACCATCCTGTCTATAGAGGTCCCACCTTCCCCAGAAAGAGCCCCAGTTATCCAGAAATCTGAATCCCTCCCGCCTGCACCATCCCGGTTGAATTCACATCTGACTTTCTGTGGCAGCAGACCTTGAACTGATTGGCCTGCTCGGCAATATCAGAGATAGTTAAGCGTCAACCACATCACTGCTGAACTACTCACATAGAGGCCAGACAGGGTAAGGAGGGAAGATTTCTTCTCTTGAAGGACATTGGTGAACCTGCTGGGCTTTGGGAAATTTCGCTGGCTTCATGAGTATTATGAATGACGCAACAATTTTATTTCTGATTTATTAATTCATTCAATTGAAAGTCCCCCAGCTGCCATAAAACCAGCGGCTGGTTTAGCTCACTGGGCTAATTCGCTGCTTTTTAAAGCAGACCAAGAAGGCCAGCAGTATAGTTCGATTCCCGTACCAGCCTCCCCGGCCAGGTGTCGGAGTGTGGCGACTAGGGGCTTTTCACAGTAACTTCATTGAAGCCTAGTCGTGACAATAAGCGATTTTCATTTTCAAACTATAAGATGTAGGAGCAGAAGGTGGCCATTCGGCCCATGGAATATGATCTGCCATTCAATGAGATCGTGGCTGATCTAATAAATCCTCAACTCCACTTTTCCGCCTTATCCCCATAATCCTTGATTCCCTGACTAATGAAAAATCTGTCTGTCACAGTCTTGGACATATTTATTGACCCAGCCTCTCCAATTCTCGGCACCATAGAATTACTCCCCTCTGAGAGACGAAATTCCTCTTCTTCCACGTCTGAAATGCGCGACACCTTACTCTGAGATGGTGCCCTACAGTCCCAGACTCTCCCACAAGCAGAAACAACCTCGAGCATCCACACTGTCAAGCTCCTTAAAAATACTACATATCTCAGTAAGTTCGCCTCTCATTCTTCAAAACACCAATGCGTGTAGGTCTTCCCAACTTAGACTCTCCTCATGTCAGTCTCTGTGGTGCAATTGGTCAACGTTTTTCGCTGCAAACCGAGAGGTCTGTGTTTCAAGACTTTCCACGGCCGGATTCCTCTCTATTTGATGACAGGCGCAGTAACGATGTGCCGAAGAACCTCTTTATGTGCTGTGAAATTCCAGCTACCGATGAAAATCCATCCACACCCGAGATTAACCTAATGAACCTTCTCTGGACTGCCTCCAAAATATCTATCCTGAGGTGAGGAGACCAAAGCTGCTCACATCATTGCAATATGCCCTGGTGGAATTTGTATTCGAGTCTCTGGATTAATAGTTTATGCCTCCAGATTACCAGTCCAGTAATATATTGCGAAGCACCCCTAGGACTGTAATATCATCACATCTAAAAGATGGAGCAACTGAAACATAAAATACTCCTGCATTGGATCACATCTGGGTCATGGGCTCAGGTATCTGTTGTGAGAAGTGATATTGATTCCACTGAGACAAGACTGTTAACCTATCATGGTTTGCATGTTGACATTACATTCTGAAATATTGCTCAGTGTATCTAAAGTTCTTATTCTGGGTGCAGCCTTACATGGGTCAATTTAATTTTCAGAGGCTAGTCTTTTCTTCGTCTTGTGTCTTATTCTTGTTATAAATTTAGAGTACCCAATTAATTTTTTCCAAATCAAGGGGCAATTTAGCGCAGCCAATCCACCTACACTGTACATCTTCGGGTTTTGGGGGTGAAACCCACGCAGACACGGGGAGAATGTGCAAACTTCACGCGGTCAGGGACCGAGAGTCGGGATCGAACCTGGTACCTCGGCACCGTGAGGCAGCAGTGCGAACAACTGCATGACCATGCTGCCCCCGTCTTGTGTCTAATTCGGACACGATGGTAATAGTGAGCGGTAATTCCACTGGCTCCATATAAAATGTCAGTAATT
Source organism: Scyliorhinus canicula (assembly GCF_902713615.1). Taxonomy (NCBI): domain Eukaryota; kingdom Metazoa; phylum Chordata; class Chondrichthyes; order Carcharhiniformes; family Scyliorhinidae; genus Scyliorhinus; species Scyliorhinus canicula. The sequence goes on from NW_024055676.1 coordinate 661,282, forward strand.
CCAAAAATAGCATCTGAACACAAGCAAGGCAGAAACATATATACAACTGGGTCTTCACACTGCATGAGCTGCACGGTCATATTGGTTGGAAGCTCGGATTGTTTTCCTTCGAACCGAGCAGTTTTTGGGAGGCGTGGTAAAAATGGTCAAAATTATGAATGGCTTTGTTTGATTAATTAGGAAGAAAGTTGATTCACTGGCAGGAGGGTCAGAAATCAGAAGACACTAATTTATGAAATATTAATTTCCCCCTCATTATAAACCTATCAAATTGTAAAAGGACTGGACAGGGAAGATGCAGAAAGGATGTGTCCGATGGCGGGGAAGGTAGAACCAGGGGTCACAATCTAAGGATACGGGGTAAACCATTTAATACTGAGATGAGGAGTAATATCTTCACCCTGGGAGTTGTGAACCTGTTGAATTCTCTACCACAGAACGACGTTGACTCCAAAGTATTGTATGTTTTCAAGGAGGAGTTAGATAAAGCTCTTGGGGATCAAAACTCTGAATGGACCAAATGATATGGGGGAAAGTGGGAACAGGTTACTAAGGTGGATGATCAGCCATGATCATAGTGAATAGCGGAGCAGGCTCGAAGGGCATAATGGTCTACCCCTGCTCTACTTTCTCTGGCACTGTATTACATCAAATCTGTTTATTCTCATGTTAAATGAGACTCTGTCTTTATTTCTATTAAAGTAACCCCTGTCCCTGTCTATACCACACTGTACTGTTTGTGCTGCACTCAATTAAGAATACGCTAGAACATACATAGGATTAGATCACATTAAGTTCCGCCTCTTCTATATTCCACACGAATTTGCATCTTCACATCACGCCAAGGCCTGTCTCTGTTGATATTAACCGGACCATGTTCCTGTTACCTGTCTCGATATTATAAATTATTGGGCATGTTTGCTTGTTTCTCCAAGTACAATCATCGTTGATTTTGAGATTATGTTAATTCATGTTAATATCTATAAGTAGTTGTATTAAATGTGTATTTGCTTTGCTATCATGTGGGCAATATTGAGTTGAATATTTTACCAACATCCCAGTAATGAATTGATCTTGTGAGACATGTCTACATGTGAACACCGGTGCACTGCAATTCCCAAAATTTCATGGAAATCTCTGTTTTGTTCAAAATGATGAATTTACTCTTGTGTTATACTCTATCGATTGGAAAGTTTTTTTTCATGATGGTGATTATTTTCCTGCCTCGATTTATATTAACCGATCACCTGTGCACTGGCAGAGTTAGACAGAACCGTGTTCACACAGTATCGCCACGATGGTAATGGTGGGCACCCATAGGAGAAATGTCCACCCAATCATAAAACACTCATCTGGTTAAGAAGAGCAACTAAAATCGTTGCAAAAGCGTATTAGCCGTTAGTGTAGGTGTGCATATGAAACATTGTTCTTAATTTTTGCAACTCCAAACGATCAAGGCGTATTGTTATCTTCAGAATTATTTGGTTGATTTTGCGATATCTTCATATGTCTCGGTCCTCAGCTCTGGTATTCATTCCCTACACCTCGTTACCTCAATTCCCTTATTAAAATCATCCCATAACCGGCCTCATCAACCACATTTTTAATCATCTGGCCTAATAACTCTGTACACGTATATTAATCCAGACCTTGACCAGGAATGACTGCAATAGACCCTGTCTCAGTTTATAATATTCTAGATACCGTATGAATAATCACTGCTTTAGATCCTATCTCATTTAAGTTAATGAAACTTTGTATCGGTAATCGCTGCACTAGAACCTGTCTCGGTTTATGTTAATCTATACCCTGTATCAGTAATCACTGCACGGGGTCCAGGGGCTGGTTTAGCTCACTGGGCTAAATCGCTAGCTTTTGAAGCAGACCAAGTAGGCCAGCAGCACGGTTCGATTCCCGTGCCAGCCTCCCCAGACAGGCGCAGGAATGTGGCGACTCGGGGCTTTTCACAGTAACTTAATTGAAGCCTACTCGTGATAATAAGCGATTTTCATTTCATTTCATTTCAATCTCAATTTAGGTTAACCTACACACCCTGTACCCCTGAAGGATAGGATCTATTCACATTTGGAAGAAAATAGACTTATCAGTGACAGGTAGCATGGTTTTGTGCAGGGAAGGTCATGTCTTACAAACCTAATATAATTCTTTGAGGAAGTGACAAAGTTATTAATGAGGGAAGGGCTGTAGATGTCATATACAGGGACTTCAGTAAGGCGTTTGATAAAGTTTCCCATGGCAGGTTGATGGAAAAAGTGAAGTATGGTGTTCAGGGTGTACTAACTAGATGGATAAAGAACTGGCTGGGCAACAGGAGACAGAGAGTAGCGTTGGAAGGGAGTGTCTCAAAATGGAGAAAGGTGACGAGTGGTGTTCCACAGGGATCCGTGCTCAGACCACTGTTGTTTTTGATACACATAAATGATCTGGACGAAGGTATAAGTGGTCTGATGAGCATGTTTGCAGATGATACTAAGATTGGTGGAGTTGCAGATAGCGAGGAGGACTGTCAGAGAATACAGCAAAATATTGATAGATTGGAGAGTTGGGCAGAGAATTGGCAGATCGAGTTCAATCCAGGAAAATGCGAGGTGATGCATTTTGGAAGATCTAATTCAAGAGCGGACTATATGGTAAATGGAAGAGTCCTGGGGAAAATTGATGTACAGAGAGATCTGGGAGTTCAGGTCCATTGTACCCTGAATATGGCAACGCAGGTCGATAGAGTGGTCAAGAAGGCATACAGCATGCTTGCCTTTATCCGACGGGGTATTGAGTACAAGAGTCGGCAGGTCATGTTACAGTTGTATAGGACTTTGGTGAGGCCACATTTGGAATACTGCGTGCAGTTCTGGTCGCCACATTACCAGAAGGGTGTGGACGCTTTAGAGAGGGTGCAGAGGAGGTTCACCGGGATGTTGCCTGGTATGGAGGGTACAAGCTATGAAGATAGGTTGAGTTGATTAGGATTGTTTTCGTTGGAAAGACGGAGGTTGAGGGGGGACCGGATTGAGGTCTACAAAATTATGAGAGGTATGGACAGGGTGAATAGCAACACGCTTTTTCCAAGAGTTGGGGTGTCAATTACAAGGGGTCACGATTTCAAGGTGAGAGGGGGAAAGTTTAAGGGAGATGTGCGTGGAAAGTTTTTTACGCAGAGGGTGCCTGGGATGCTTTGCCAGCGGAGGTGGTCGAGGCGGGCACTTTAGCATCATTTAAGATGCATCTGGACAGATATATGAACGGGCGGGGAACGGAGGGAAGTAGATCCTTGGAAAATAGGCGACAGGTTTAGATAAAGGATCCGGATCGGCGCAGGCTGGGAGGGCCGAAGGGCCTGTTCCTGTGCTGTAATTTTCTTTGTTCTTTGTATTAGTGATCATTGCTTTAGACTCTGTCATAGGGTCATGGAGTCTGAGAGTTTTACAGTATAGAAAGATGCCCTTCCACCGATCATTTCTGCGACGACAATCAAACACCTATCTATTCTAAGATTGTCCATAGATGGTCTTCCTACCATAAAATCATAAAACATAGAAGCAGAACCCGTCCTTTTAGTCCATCGAGTCTGCTCCACATTGAATCATGACTGTTATGTTTCTAATCCTCATTCTCCCGCCTTCTCCCCATAATCCCTGGTCCCGTAATTAATCAATAATCTGTCTGCCTCTATTTTATAGGCCTCCACAGCCTTCTGCGGGAATGAGTTCCACAGATTCAAGACCCCCTGGTTGAATAAAGTTATCCTCTTCTCAGTTGTGAAGGATTATCCCTTAAATCTGAAGCTGTGCCCTCGGGTTCTCGTTTCACCTTCTAGGCCTCTCACTATTCTGAAAGTTTCAATGTGACCCCACCCCCACACACCGCCCCGCGGCCCACTCCGCTCACGACGCCTCATCCTTCTAAACTCTATCCAGCACAGACCCAGAGTCCTCAACCGCTCCTCATATGACAAGTCCGTCATTCCGAGGATCAGTCTTGTGAATCTCCTCTGGAGCTTCTCCAAGGCCAGCACGTTGTTTCTTAGATAAGGCGACCAAAACTGCTCACAATATTCCAAATGGGGTCTGACCAGAGCTTTATAGAGCCGCAACAGTTACATCCCTGCTCTTGTAATCTAGCCCTCGCGACATGAATGCTAACATTGCATTTGTCTTCCCAGCTGCCAACTGAACCTGCATGTTAACCTTAAGAGAATCGTCAACTAGAATTCCTAAATGCATTTGAGCTTCTGATTTCCTAAGCCCTACTCCAATTAGAAAATACTCTATGTTTCCTCCAAAATGCAGAACTTTACACTTTTCTACATTGTATTCCATCTTCCACTGCTTTGCCCACTCTCTTAGCCTGACCAAGTCTTTCTGCAGCCTCTCTGCTTCCTCAGCACAACCTGTCCCTCTACGTATCTGAGCATCATCTGAAAACGTAGCATCAGTGCCCTCAGTTCAAAGGTAATAATAAAATCTTTATTAGCTTTTACATTACATCAGCCTTTAAAGGCTTCCGTATCCTCTGGCATCCCAGTAATCTTCTCCACATTGCATCCTTTGCTTTTATGCTGTCCTTGACTTCCCTTGTCAACCATGGATGCTCTGTCCTCCCCTCAGCATGGTTTCTCCTCTTTGGGATTAATTTTTGCAGTGCCTCGCGAATAATCCCCAAAACGTCCTGCCACTGTTGTCCCACTATCTTCCCTGCTGGGCTCCCTTTCCAATCAAATCTGGCCAGCTCCTCCCTTTATCTTTGTAGTTACCTTTATTCAATTGGAATACCGTTACATTTCATTACAGCTTCTACCTCCCAAACTGCAGAGTGAATTATATCATATTGTGGTCATTGCCCGTGAGTGTTCCTTCATCTTAAGTTCCCTACTCAAGTCTCATTATACATCACCAAATGCAGAACTATCTGTTCACGACTGGGATCTATCACAAGCTGCTCCAAAAAAAACATCTCGTCAGTATTTCACAAAATTACTTTTCTTGGGATCTGCTACCAAACTGACTTTCCCTGTCCTCCTCCATATTGAAGTCCCCCATGATTATTATAATATTTCCTCTCTTATGTGCCTTTTCAATCTGCTGATTGATATTGTGCCCCACATTCTGACTACGGCTAGGGGGCTGTACATACCTCTCATCAGGGTCTTTTTTCCTTTGAGATTCGTCAACTCTGCCCACAGGGATTCTACACTTTCGGACACTAAATTGCTTCTTGCTATCGAGTTAATTTCATTCCTTACTCGCAATGCAACCCCGCCCCCTTTGTCCATGCATGCCAATTTCAATGTGTGCAATGAGTTCATTTACCTTGTTCCGTATACTGCCCACATTTAGGTACAACACCCTCCGTTCTGCGTTGACCATCCAATCTCATCGTTGTCCCTTTTTCTGCTGTGCCTGAAGTTGCATACACACCTCTATCCATACTCCCTACTCTAGCACGTGTTCAGGAAACTTTACTAACCTCCCCTAAGCCCTCGGCCCGTTTCACTCGGTTAATGTCCTGATCATTACCCTGCACTCTCACCTTCTCTTTTAACTTTCGTTTTCTAATTTTTCATACAACCGACCGCCCTCCCCCCAATATTTCGTTTTAAAGCATCACTTCTCAGCATTGAATTTTACCTGCCACCTATCTACCTGTGAACATGAAAAAGCCAGTGACCTGTTGCAGCCTAGGCTGGACGCATCCTTGTTACAACACCAGGGACGGCGGGACTGCCATATGAGGAGAGATTGACTACGTTAGGAATGTTCTCGATGGAGTTCAGAAGAATGAGTGGGGATCTCATAGAGACTTATAAAATTCCCGCAGGACGAGACAGTGTAGATGCAGGGAAGATGTTCCCGATGATGGGTGTGTCCAGAACCAGGGGTCACTGCCTGAGGATTCAGGATTCATTTCGGACAGAGATAAGGAGACATTTCGTCACCCAAAGAGTGGTGAGCCTGTGGAATTTATTAGCACAGGAAATAGTTGATTCTAAAACATTGAATATGTTCAAGAGGCGGCTAGATATAGCACTTGGGGAGAATGGGATCAAAGGCTGTGGGGAGAAAGCAGGATTAGGCCATTGAGTTGGATGATCAGCCATGATCGTGACAAATGGCGGAGCAGGCTCGAAGGGCCAAATGGCCTCCTCCTTCTCCGAACTTCTACGTATCTATGTATGTAATCCTCTTCCCTGTTTACTACATTGTCAATTTGGGAGACAAATGCAACTTTTCAATTGATATCATGTGAACCCGAGTCCCGAGCCCTGTCTATTAATATATAACAGAAAAAACAGTGCTGCTAATATTACCCACTGGAGAATAACACTGTGCCCCACCCAATCTGAAACAATTGTTAAGAACTGTCCCTTAGTCACTGTTGTGCACATTCTGCTCCTGCCCCTTTAATCACCTGAGCATCAATTTTCCCCACTTTTCATATATGACACAGACATTAAGATATTTGTCCCAGACCTTTCCATTCCTCGTGTCCCATCAGAATTCCAAGGACAGCTTCAGTAACGCTCTGCTTGTCTAAACTATTCCGTCTAATTCTCGCAGGTCAGGTACAGTATGGGGTTGTATACAGAGCAAAGCTTCCGGCACACAGAACCAGCAAACACTCTCAGGTCAAATGCATCACAGGATCAGATAAAGACGAAAGCTTCCTGAAACCTGTCCCATTATACACTCCCAGGGCCCCAACAGTAAACATTTAGTTACTGAGTAAACTTCCCTTAACAATCTCCCCTCAAATACTCGAAGGACAGGTACAGTGCAGAGCAAAGCCCCCTCCACAACATCCGCCAACTAACATGTGAAGGACAGGTAAAACACATGTGAGGAACAGAGTAAATTTGCCATACCATCAGATACTTGCAGAGCAGGAAAAACGCAGGGTATGTGGAGAGTTAAGTTCCTGTAACTCCGTCCCATTAATCGGTATGAAACAGGAATTATTTGTGCAGGGGTTTGGTGTGAAAATGTCCACACACACACACAAACACTCAGAAAAAAACGGACATGTGTCTTAATGTATATAATCTCAACCGTGTAACGGTGAATCTTGGGCCGACCCTGCAATTGACCCTGTCACGTTTTGTACGAATGTATACCCTGAATCAGTAATCACTGCATTAGACGTTATCTCAGTTTTCATTAATCTAGATCCTCCATCAATAATTACGGTACTAGAATCTGTCTCACTTTATATTAATCTCGACGCTCTATCAGCAATTAGTGCTCTTGAATCCTGTCTAAATTTACATTACTGAAGACACCCTCCTCTCAGAAATCACTACACTCGGCCTTGTCTCAGTTTATATTAATCTAGACCCTGTATCAGGAACTACTGTACTAGACCCTGTTTCAGTTTATGTCTAACTTAGGCTTTGTTGCATTACATAGACACATAGAAGTATAGAAGCATAGACAATAGGTGAAGGAGTAGGCCGTTCGGCCCCTTGAACTTGCTCTTCCATTCATTGTGATCGTGGCTGATCATCCAGACTCTGTAGACTCTTCTCGCTTTCCCTCCATATCCTATGATCCCTAAAGCCACAAGAACCATATATAATTCCTTCCAGTAAACATAAAAAGTTGTGGCCTCAACTGTTTTGTGTGGTAGAGAATTCCACAGATTCACCGCTCTAGGTCAATACATTTCTCCACATCTATATCCTTAGACTGTGTCCCTGATTCTGGACTCCCCTCCATTAATCATTGCTGCACACCCTGTCTCTGTTATTATGAATATTTACCCTGTAACAGTAACCCCTGCATTAGAACCCTGCACCAGTTATTGTGAATCCCGGTCTTTTCAAAGTATCATAGAATCCCGACAGTGCAGAAGGAGGCCAGTCGGCCCATCGAGTCTGCACCCGCCCTCCAAAACGGCACCCCACTGAGGACCACTCCTCCACTCTATCCCCATAATCCCACCTAACCTTTGCACACTCAGGGGAAATCTTTTAGAATGTCCAATCCACCTAACCTGCGCATCTTTGGACTGTGGGAGGAAATTCTCGGTTTCCACTGCACTGCACTGTCTCCACTTGTATTAATCGAGGCCCTGTTTTAGTCATTCCGGGACACCGCTGGCTCTGTTTATTTAATGTCAGTTTATGTGCCTGTATATGATGCGCTTCTCTCTGTTTTAGTTATTAATGTGCGGGACAATACCAATATTAATCGTGATGTGGAGCTGCCGGCGTTGGACAGGGGTGAGCACAGTAAGAAGTCTTACAACACCAGGTTAAAGTCCAACAGGTTTGCTTCATACACTAGCTTTCGGAGCACTGCTCCTTCCTCAGGTGAATGAAGAGGTATGTTCCAGAAAGATATATATCGGCAACTTCAAAGATGCAAACAATGCTTAGAATGCAAGCATTTGCAGGTAATTAAGTCTTTACAGGTCCAGAGTTAGGGGTAACCCCAGGTTAAAGAGGGGTGAATTGTCTTTAGCCAGGACACTTGGTCGGATTTTGCAAGCCCAGGCCAGATGGTGGGGGATGAATGTAATGCGGCATGAATCCCAGGCCTCGGTTGAGGCCGCACTCATGTGTGCGGAACTTAGCTATAGGTTTCTGCTCGGCGATTCTGCCTTGTTGCGGGTCACCTCACAATGCTCCACTTCTCCAGCTTCCACCTAAACAAATTAAAGAAGCCATCCCCGATGGACAAGCCCTCCATATACACAGGATCTGCTCAGACAAGGAGGAGCGTAACAGACATCTACAGACGCTGAAAGATGCCCTCGTCCAAATGGGTATGGTGCTCGACTCATCAATCGACAGTTCCAACACGCCACAGCAAAAAAACGCACCGACCTCCTCAGAAGACAAATATGGGACTCAACCGACAGAGTACCCTTCGTCGTCCAGTACTTTCCCAGAGTGGAGAAACTACGACATCTTCTTCACAGCCTTCAACACGTCATCGATGAAGATGAACATCTTGCCAAGGTCATCCCCACATCCCCACTACTGGCCCTCAAACAACTGCGCAACCTCAAACAGACCATTGTTTGCATCAAACTACCCAGCCTTCAGGAGAACAGCGACCATGACACCACACAACCCTGCCAGGGCAATCTCTGCAAGGCGTGCCAGATGATCGACATCGATACCACCACTACACGAGAGAACACCATCCACCATGTATGCGGTACATACTCGTGCGACTAGGCCAATGTTGTCTACCTCATACCCTGCAGGAAAGGATGTCCTGAAGCGTGGTACATTGGCGAGACCATGCAGACGCTGCAACAATGAATGAACGGACAGTGCACAACAATCACCAGGCAGGAATGGTCCCTACCAGTCGGTGAACACTTTAGCAGTCAAGGGCATTCAGCCTCTGATCTCCGGGTAAGCGTTCTTCAAGGAGACCTTCAGGACACGCGATAACGCAGAATCGCCGAGCTGCAACTTATAGCTTAGTTCCACACACGTGGGTACGGCTTCAATCGGGACCTGGGATTCATGTCGCATTACATTCATCCCCCACCATCTGGCCTGGGCTTGCAAAATCCTATCAACTGTCTGGGCTTGAGATAATTCACACCTCTTTATCCTGGGGCTACCCCTATCTCCGGATCTGTAAAGACTTAATTACCTGCAAATGCTCGTATTCTAAGCATTATCTTGCATCTTTGAATTTGTCTAAACATATGTTTCTAGAACCTACCTCTTCATTCACCTGAGGAAGGAGCAGTTCTCCGAAAGCTAGTGTTTGAAACAAACCTGTTGGACTTTAACCTGGTGTTGTAAGATTTCTTACAATATTAATCATGCAATGGGTTACATCTCATTTATTACCGCACTCCTCCACATCTCTGTTTAAAATAAAATAGGTCCTTTCTCAGTTCTCTCTCAATTAGACCCTCTCAGTGTTTATATCTTTCGATATTATTCCAGTTATTAATACATTAGATCATGCTTCTGTGGCATCTATAAGTTACTTTAGTTGAGTTTTTACTTGTAGTTAGACGATGTATTTGTTAATATTTTATTGCACATTTTGTTTCGTAGTATTACATTCATCCCTGCTTCAGTTATCACTGTTCTTAACCGTGTAACAAGTATTATTACCCTGGGACTTGTCTCTGGAATGATTGAATAGGACCATGTTTCGTTTAATCTTTCCCTCGACATTGTATCAATGTATATAATGCTCTCTGCATTTAAACATTTGAATAAGAAGGACCATGTTTCTATACATACCACAATTCGCCCTTTCTCAGTTATGACTGCACGAGACTGTTTACTGTTTTAACAAATAGGTGCAGTCACATTCAGAAATGCACTGAGAATCACCTCTCTCTACTGCAATGGGGGCTGGTTTAGCTCACTTGGCTAAATCGCTGGCTTTTAAAGCAGGCCAGCAGCCTCCCCAGACAGGCGCCGAAATGTGGCGACTAGGGGCTTTTCACAGTAACTTCATTGGAGCCTACTCGTGACAATAAGCGATTTTCATTTCATTTTTTCATTTCATTTCAATTGGCTCTTTTTTAATCATTGCATTAGACCTTATATCTGTTAATATTACATTATGTGCGGATTAATTAAGTGATGCATGAATGAAACTCTGTTTCATTCACGGCTGAAGTCTTCCCCCATAGAATAATGCAACAGATTTATTTGCATTGGTTACCGCACAATCAACATCCTGGGGTTGTCATTGACCGGAAACTGAACTGGACAAGCCAGACGAATGCTGTGGCTGCCAGAGCAGTTCAAAGTGTAGAAATCCTGTGGCGAGTAACTCACAGCCCGATTGCCCAAAGCCTGTCCATCATATTCCAGGCAAAAGTCTGAAGTGTAATGGAATACAAGCTCCACTTGTCTGTAGTGTAGCTTCAACAAATCTCAAGAAGCTTTACACCATCCAGGACAAATCAGTTGCTTGATTGTTGCCATCCGCAGGATTTACTGTTGGAACTAATAAAGGTTTCATATTCAGCACCGACTAGACCCACGGCGACAACCATCAACAAGGACCAGAGCAGCAGATACTTTGGAACACCAACACCTGAAGATTCCTCTCCAAGTCACTCAACGCTTTCACTTGGAAATACATCGCCGTTCCTTCACCGTGGCTGGGTGATAATACTGGGCTTCTCTCGCTAATACAGTATGGGCGTAACTGCATATCAGGGGCTGCAGCGATTCAAGGCGGCAGCTCACCACCACCTTCTGAATGGCAACTTGGAATGGGCCATAATTGCTGACCCAATCAGTGGCGCCATATCGCGCAAATGAATGAAAACAATAAAGGTTGTCTAAAAAATTGACAAATAGATAGACAGATAGATAGATTGATGGATAGATAGATAAATATATGAAAGATAGATAGATAGAGAAAGTAAGATAGATAGATAGAAGAAAGAAAGAAAGAAAGGTGGAATTTTATTTTGAATATACTAACTGATTTTTGTTCGTTCATGGGATGTGGATGACGCTGGCTGATCCTGCAGTTCTTACCCATCCCTGAGGGCATTTAAGAGTCAACCACATTGCTGTGGAGTCATCTGGAGTCATATGTAGGCCAGACTAGTTAAGGGCGATAGGTGTCCTTCCCTGAAGGACATCAGTGAACCAGATGGGTTTTGATTAGACAGAACAATGGTTTCATGGTCATCATTAAACTTTTAATTCCAGAGTTTTCTTGATTCAAATTTCACCACCTGCCGTGGTGGGAGCCCGAGTCCCCAGAGCTTGACTCTGGGTCTCTGGATTACTAGTCCAGCGACAATACCACTGCGCCACTGCCTTGTGACACTCACTTGTGTTTGGAAGAATGCATTTTGTCGTATCAATCAGTATTAGCTGTTATGGAAGTTCGTTGCAAAGGAAAATACATCTTTAAAACTCCTGCCGATCTGTTCTCATCTCTTTATTTCAGACTACACATCGATTAATTAATATCTCTGTTCTCTCTCAGACTTAATTCACTTACAAAAGCCTATTTGGTGTTGTGTGATTGGTCTGGTAATGGGTGTGTAATATTTTGCTGCAAGGTTGGAGCGAATCTTGAGATATTCACTTCATCACCAGGCTGAGGAACAGAAACACAGGAGCCATATTGAACTTCACATTGCACAACACAGTCACAAACTCCATTGTGTTGGAGATGGCTAATTCAGCCTTGTGTTCATCTGTGGCAATTACCCGCTGTTTCCTTTCATGGTCCGAATTGTCTTTCACCCTTTTTGCTGAATGGATTTCTGTTTGCTTTTGGTGTGGCCACTGATTGTGAGAGACAGAGTCTGAAACTGTGTGTGTATGGAATGAAATGAAAACTGAAAATCGCTTATTGTCACGAGTAGGCTTCAATGAAGTTACTGTGAAAAGCCCCTAGTCGCCACATTCCGGCGCCTGTCTGGGGAGGCTGGTATGGGAATCGAACCGTGCTGCTGGCCTGCTGGAAAAGCCAGCGATTTAGCGCAGTGAGTTAAACCAGCCTGTATGTGTGTGTGTGTGTGTGCGTATCTGTGTGTGGATAGGTGTGTCTATGTACGCGCCTGTGTGTCTATATGGGCCGATTAGTCTGGAACACATCATTATTCATTATTTGCAAAATGGCGTTGCCAATAATTGCAATTATGTTTCAGCACAGGACGACATTTTATTGAGATTACCTTCCACATCCTATGCTACACTCAATATGTACTTGTAATGTATTGTCCTGAGTGATCTAGACAGTAATATCAAGCTTTCCATTCAATTGAAAAGGCAAATATATCTTTCAAATTACTTACATATCGGTTCAGCTCGCTTTCTCTGTCTCAGGCTGCACCTAAATCAGTTGAACCCTCTTCTCTCTCTCAGACTTCACTCACTCACACAGGCACACAGCAGCCGAGTCTGGAACCTAGTGTTTAAATGGCACCTCGTGTTTAAATCTTTTTTGCTGAAGGCACTTCTGAAAATAATTAAGCACCAAAACGTCATCAGAGGAAAATTCCGTGCCAAAAAGGCAATGGATCATTCACTTAACCTCTCTCCCTTTCCCCCCTCTCACTCCCCCTCTCCCCCCCCCCCCCTCTCTCGCTCTGACACCAAGTGACTTCAAACTTTCTACATTAGTATAACCTCTGTTAACAGATTGTTGCTTTAATTTCCCTTCATCTCTCCAGATTATTATTTGTATTATGACCAGTGAAGATCATCTGTGCATCTCCCGATCGGTTACTGTGTTTCTAAACAAATAATATAACTTTTACAAGGGAATGGGAATGGAGGTGAATGTAATGCTGAGAGCGGCAGCAATCTGTGTGGGTGTTCTTGATGCTGTCAGAGTGAGTTCACCCTCACAGGCAGGAAGACTGTTCACGGTGATAACATGAAACTGACGCCTGGTGTTTCATTCTCAGGAAACACAACTTCCTGTTCCTCTGCTGCTGGTTCCAAACCGCACATCTCACTTCTGAGCAGAAAATAAATCTAGGGACTACAATCTGGTGGGACCATCTGTCAGTGCGGCCTATATCTGCCCACAGAGTCAGGGCAGAGTCACACAGATCACATTGTGGTGACATTTACAAATGAACCTGTTGTGATCTGTTCAAAGATTCCATTCCAGGACATAACTGGATGGTCAGTGGATCAGTCACTGAGTTTCCCCGGTTCTCTGAAGCCAGGAAATGATATCTTGTTCCATTTCACTATTGTATCATTCTCCCGCTCTGGGTGTAATTTGTTTTTACTGTTTCTCAGTTGTGTCTCTCTTTCTAATTTCTTCGCTCAGTTTCACTTCCTCTCTCTGTATCTTTCTCCATCTTTATGTGTGTCTATTTAATTAAACTGCTAAAACAAAACCATCAAGGTTTAAATCTAGTAATTAAAGAGAGACTATTACAACTGGTAGGAGGGTCTGTAACCAGAGGACACAGATGTACCGTATTGAACAGGAGGATTGTTTTTACACAGCGAGTTGTTATAAACTGGAACACACATCGGGAAAGTATGATGGAATCAGATTTAACAGTAACTTTGGAAAATGATGGATAAATATTTGAAAGTATTAAGATCTGAAGGACGAGAGGGAAGGGAACAGTTAGATGGTTCATCTCTAATCATTGTCCCAGCACCTTTTCTGTATCTCCCTCTGTCATTCATTGAGGCCGAATAAAATACAATGATTGTACAGCTTTGCTCTTGTGCTGATCCTGTCTTTAGGCAGAACCTGGGTGTGTGCAGATAATTGCCACGAATCTTTCAGAGGTTCGTTGCTGTTTACAATCCACTACTTTGGACAAAGTAACAGTGGATAGGGGCTGGTTTAGCTCACTGGGCTAAATCGCTGGCTTACCAAGCAGGCCAGCAGCACGGTTCGATCCCCGGGCAGGCGCCGGAATGCGGCGACTAGGGGCTTTCCACAGTAACTTCATTGAAGCCTACTCGTGACAATAAGTGATTTTCATTTTTCATTTTCGAATAGCACTTGTTTCGAAAAAGAACAATTATCGTTAACATTTGTGGCACTAATTCTTCCTGTGATGAGGCTTTGGCTTTTAGTCTTTGTGTCCGAAACTGATGATTTAAACATATGTGTCCATAAGCTGGGACGGTAGGGTGGCGCAGTGGTTAGCACTGCTGCCTACGCCTCTGAAGACCCGAGTTCGATCCCGGTCCTGGGTCACTGTCCGTGAGAAGTTTGCACCTTCTTCCCGTGACTGTGTGGGTTTCACCCCCACAACCCAAATATGTGAAGGTTAGGTGGATTGGCCGTGCTAAATATAAATAAATGCATACTCTAAATTTACCAAAGAAATATTGGGTTCATAAGCTGCCGGAACCGGCTCTTGCGTGTCTGTGTAAATGGAGAACTGTTGGTAAGAATGAGAAGAAACAGATGCTTTTGTTGTCCCCGACAGATGCACCAGTATAGGTGCCATAATTGTCCTCCCATTGGCTATAAACGATCCTAGGTGGAGTCAATCACACGCGCCTCACTCAATGAAGTTTCCAATCCACTTTTCCCACACACATCCCTGTCACTCAGCATGATAATGAAGCCTGGCCTCGGGCCCAAAGAATCCTTGCTTTCTGATAGTTTCACTTCCTCTTAAAATCAACTGTTCATGTGATCCACTGCCTCCCTTAATCGAAGATTATCACCAGTCTCTGTTATTGATACACTAAAGCCGGTGTCTGTGATTATTATTATACCAGACCCCAGTCTGATCCCGGGCCCGGCAGTCTGTGTTATTGATACACTGGAGCCGGTGTCTGTGATTATTATTATACCAGACCCAGTCTGACTCCGGGCCGGCAGTCTCTGTTATTGATACACTGGAGCCGGTCTCTGTGATTATTATTATCCCAGACCCCAGTCTGACCCCGGGCCCGGCAGGCTCTGTTATTGATACACTGGAGCCGGTCTCTGTGATTATTATTATACCTGACCCCAGTCTGACCCCAGGCCCGGCAGTCTCTGTTATTGATACACTGGAGCCGGTCCCTGTGATTATTATTAAAACAGACCCCAGTCTGACCCCGGGCCCGGCAGTCTCTGTTACTGATACACTGGAGCCGGTCTCTGTGATTATTATTATACCAGACCCTAGTCTGACCCCGGGCCCGGCAGCCTCTGTTATTGATACACTGGATCCGGTCTCTGTGACTATCATACCGGTGCGGCAGTTGTAAATCACTTCGCAAATCCAAGGAGAAAATATGCTTGTTCTTTTACAAGTGCGGAGTGGGGGGCGGCGGCGGGGGGGGGGGGGGGGGGGGTGGAGGAAAGGACGTCAAAACATCATTGATGTGCCAATAACGAAAGGGAAAATGCTGGAAAATCTCAGCAAGTCTGGCAGCATCTGGCTGGAGAGAAAAGAGCTAACGTTTCGAGTCCGATGACTCTTTTTCAAAGCTTGACTGATGTCACTTCCTGCGGAACACATGACAGGAACATCGCCTCCAGAGCTGTGTCTGATTGGCCTGATATTATTTTTGTAAATCACAAGTTTGTGTTTATTGCAGAGGCTGAAAATCTAACCGTACATTTCGCTGATCACTAACAGAACGGTAAAAATCAGAACGGTAAATTTGATCTCTACTTGACCTCTGCGACTGTTTAATCAATAATTGTCCTGAAATCTGTTCCCTGGAAGAATAAAAAGTGCTGGATGCAGATGAAGATGTTCTATTGATTTTAGTCTCTGTCATTAATGAAACTGAACTGGCTGCCCGGAAGGGTATAAGGAGGGGGGGGGGGGGGGGGGGGGACAGGGGTGGTAGTGAAGGGAGTCGAGTTTGATTAAGATTCTACTGTGGCACTCAGGGAAATGGTCTCTCTGTTGTTCGTGGCATATGCAGAGGACGGGGATATACGCTACTAGTTTGGTATCCGAAACTTGTAATTGAACATACATGCATTTAACATACATTAGACGTTTGCTGCCTTCATTTTATTCTGGCGTCTGAACTGTAGTTATCATCTTGTGTAATTTAAAGTTCCTCCCACCAAAGAGCTCCAGCATCATATTTGTCTGTTGACTGCGGCGGAAGCGGTTACGGGTTCCTTTTTATTACTATTATTAATTCAGGTTAATATACACAGGAATTAATTTTAAATTATGTTTAAATTGCAGTGAAGTAATTTATTTTGACGTGTTATGTTATATTCAATTGATTATATCATTTTCTCAATTATTTAATATTTAAATAGATTATTATTTATGTCTGATTTTTCTTCCCATTTTGAATTCCTGCATCCACTTCATGCTTTTTTCTCACTATGTTCCTTTGTTTCTCTCTCTGTTTTTGTTGTTATCTGTTCGTTTGTCTCTCTTCGTTTCTCCGACCTTATTGTCTCCATATCACGGCACCGGGTCCCTTCACTGTACCTTGGTGGTTCGTGAATTGGTTGAAACGGGAATTTGAGATGAATTTGATTTTCTACCCTCTGAACTTGAATGCCACGTGAAGGAACGAAAACGAGACAGTGAAAGTGTCTCTGACAGAGAGAGAGAAAGAGAGGCAAGATACCGACAGAGAAGCCGAACAGCAGAGAGAGACAGACACGAAGAGAAAGCTGAGAGACACCAAGGCAGCGAAAATGCTGAAGGAGTTTATTCGCCCAGGAGCAAGAACGATTGGTGCCCGACTCTCACGAGAACTGAGGGACTGGCCAATCCTGACCTTGGGAAACGCCCATCAGAATCACATTGCGTGAAATCTGCAGCTGATTGGAGATTACTCTTTAATATCAGACTAGAACTGCAACTTATTTCAAGCATGATTTTATTTCTTTCCAACTTTAAACCGGGCACCATGTTCTCATATTGCTTTATGGTGATTCTCATCATCCTGCCCAGTGAGTCAATATTTACTATAATATTCAATATCACACATACACATGTTCCATATGTTATGTTCACTCCCAGACGTTTGAAACATTATGTGTCTTGTTACAGGAACAAATGGCGAAGACGCAGTGTTCCAGGATCGATCTGAATTAAAGGTTCTGGAAGGACAGAACGTAACACTGGATTGTAGATACTCGACAGCTGCTCTTCAAACTCTGTTCTGGTACATCCAGTATCCCGGGAAAGCTCCAAAATATTTAATGGCAATATATAGCTCTGGGGATGTAAATATTTCGCCAAATTTACCAGCGAGGTTCTTGGCGGTTTTGCATAAAGAAAACACAACGGTTCCCTTAACTATCACCGGGGCCCTTCTCTCCGACTGTGCCGTGTATTTCTGTGCCATGTTGCCCACACTGCACAGAGATATAGCAGATGCCGTACAATAACCCCACACTGAGAGTTCCAGTTAGTGCCCACCAGAGGGCGTTCTCTCGCCGATAAATATTCAACCTCCACAGTGAAAGCCAACGAGACTTTTCATAATTTCTGAGCAAGACGGGGCACCCAACAAAGCCAGGCAAGTGTCACTTAGAGAATTAAAGTAGTCGCTTTCAGCTCACAGTTATAATAAAAATGAGAGTCACAAATAGATTTCTGGTGTCACCTCGTTTTTTCCTTTTGATGTTATTTCTGTGCCTGTCTGATTTATTGTGGACATTTTCCTCCGTCTTCCCGTTAGTATACCGATCCTTTTGATCACGACCGCGCACAAACTCTATATGAACAGCGTGTTTTAGTTGTCCGGATTGTTTTAATGAAAAGATTAAAATTTACAAATTAGGAACATCGAGTGTTAAAACACACCCCATGCATCAATCTCCCTCGATGTTCATGGCCTTTTGGAGTGTCTTTTTATATCTATCATATTTTCCACCATCTTTCATAACCCAGGGTTTCTGTCTTAAAGTGTCTAAAGAAAGTTTTTCTTCTCACCCATCTCCTCCAACAGAACCAGCCCCCGAAAATGCCACGGCACTGCAGCCGAGACCGAGACCGATATGTTTCTCTTCACTCGCAGTCACTTCACTATTCATCCGTTTCACAACCGCACAGCGAGCAAATGGCAGTGAGGCGATAGAATCCTAAGACCTTACAGCAGATTATTGATGGTAGGATCAGGATCGGTGTCTTCAAATACTCAACACTCCTTTGACAGAGCGGATAGCGAGCAGAATGTGACGTAGCATCAGGATATTGTGGGAATATTTCTGACAGGTAATTGTGGACTAAACACCTTCCGCATTTTCTCCAATTTCCAAAATAGGGTATGAATCAGAATATTAAACACCCGCCGGTCTGATAATTCCTTGTTTGAATATGCTTTTAGATCCAGGTCATGGAGGCTCTGTTTGTCAGTAGCTGTCCTTAGATCTAAAGACAGTTGTAGAAGGGAAAACTGAAAAAGGTATATGCAACATCAGCTTCATTATTTATTCTGGCACAAGAGCACCAGATACACAGCGCGCGAAGTTGCACTGCAGGAATTCTGGGTGGGTAAATGAAAGTTTTGCCAAACCATATTTCACGGTAGAATTCGAGACCTCTACTAAATTCACCAGTTTAAGCTTCAAGGGGCGGCACCTGACTGTGCCGTCTATTACTGCTTTCTGTCTGTGGGAATTGTGATGGAAAGCAGTCTTACCCCTGTACGTTTACCTTGGACAGTAGCTCATTTCTCCTGTCTGTTTGGGGGTTCTACAGAATCTCGGGCAGATTAACCCGTAATATGAGCAGCGCTGTCAGCCTCTCAAACCAAATACTGCCAACAAACCAATGAAAACGTCAGGATACCGGTTCCAGAAGCGGCTGAAAAAATAAACAAAATAGAATCTTTAAAATGACAGGCAGATGCAGCTCGAAATAAAATTATCGGTTCATTTTTCTTTCCTGCGCCTTTCCTTTGTTTATTCCTTTTAAAAATAGGGTTTAATGTTGGGATCAGCTCCACAGAACAGAGTAACTCTGACGTCACAAAGACCCGACAGACTGACATCACAGATAGTACAGACTGACGTCACCGAGACTGCAGTCTGACTTTCCTCAGACGGAAGCACTGACGCATGCGCACTCTCCTACTTGTGGTGGAACAGCAATGCTGAAGCTCCCTCATACCTTCACCCTGTTATCCACATTCCCAGGGACACATTTCTGGACTCTACAGTGTATCTGGTGCAGGACTCAGTTTGGTGCTCAACAGCGTTGCCTGTTTGGGTTCTGCTGACAGCTATTTTACAAATTGGTTTTGATCTGACATATGAATCTGAGCTTCACTTTCGTGATCCGATTCAGTGAGAGGGGATTAGAGTGCCTTGCCGGTTTTTCTACGGACTGAATGCATCTAGGCTCACAGAGACTACGCGGCAGAGTCAGGGACAGAAGCTTAACTAAGATGTAAAGGGACTGTTTCATTGTCCTAGTCGAAATCAGCAAAAAAAACGTTCTTGCAATTCTGGAGAACTTGCCTCTTGCCATACCTCCTCAGTAGGTATCCGGGAGCTTCTGCAGAATAGCGAATGTGCCAAAGAAGTAGGGAGAGCTCTCTGATGGATAGTAATTACAGTTTTGTGTTACGATCTGTCCTTCCTGAATCATCTATGGGACATTGAATCCGTTCCAATAATTCTGAAACAAAGACCAACCTGTGTCAGATGTCAGAGTAAATGCAAACAATGGAACATGGAAACGACTCAACAATCCACTCACCGGGCAGCACGACCATGGTTATCGGGAAAGGACAAAGGAGAAATATGGTAGATGGTTTAGATTTCAGCTAACAAATCAGAATGTTTTAAATATTCCGAATGTTACAGACTGACATTAAACAGTGAACACAGACGAGGAATGCTTCGTTATTATAAATCTGAGGGACAGCTGCCGAGGAAGAGGATTGGCTGCTCTCTCAGAAATGGGACTAACGACGAACCAATCAGTGATGCTGCTGCCCCATTACTGCATGCACACTCAAAGCTCTTTCCGTGCTAATCCGCTTGAGGTTGTCCTATCGATTCACTTACACACACACACCAGACGCACACGCAAACACGTTCATACAAACACTCAAGCAGAGGCTCACACTTACAATTAAATATATGTAACCGTTCCCCAGTGTGGCTGAACCTATTTCAGTATCTTTCTCTTTCTTGACCTTCTGCTCAGAGTTTTGCTTCAAATCTTTCTCTCTCTCTCTCACACACTATCCCCCATATGCTCTCCTTCCATGTGCTTGTGATAATCCTGATTATTTTGCTGACAGTCTGGTCTCAATAAAACTCGAGAGGAATCTGTAGGTATAGTATTATTTATTTTTAATCAACTTGCAAGGCTGACCCGCTCTATAGAGATTCAGAACACATACAGTCTCCTGAAGCTCCCAGAACCGACTGAGGACCAAGACAAAGAAATCTCTGCACATATTCAAAAAGCATCACGTTTCACATACAAGATTCCCATAGGTCATCCTATACACCTCCTGACCTGGCCATATATCCTGAATGGTTCACTTCAGATTCCTCAACCATGGGCCTCTTGCTACCCAGCATCCTTTTCACCATCCTCTGCACGAGGCTCCCCTCCACCTTTCTGGCCATGCTTTGCTGAATTCCTTTGTTATTTGTCTGTGAACTCACTACCATCAGACCGGCTCTATCATCTACATTATTCGAACTAATAATCCTACTTTATATCACATTCGTTTGTTCAATTCCTATCCGATGCCACGAATGGGTCATGTGCAGCAATTTCCCCAACAGCACAATCGTTTCAGAATGGAAATGAGAACAGCAAACGGAGGCTGCGCCCCGGGACACCGCAGATTCTAAAGTAGTCAGATTGTGCGGCTGGTATCATCTGCGGGCGGGATTGCCGGAGCGGAAATAGCGACGGTTGAATCTCTGGAGACTTGTGAGCATCCTGCACCTGTTCACTGCTCATGTGAGTGAGAACAATTAGTGGGGGACTGGCATGAATCGCCCAGAAGTATCAAAAATTAGGGAACGGAATGAACATTCGGCACATGCCTATTTGAAAATGCTGTCCAATCGTCTTTCGCACACCACATTTTCCATATTGCTTTCCATTCTCAGATTATGAAAGTCACCTTTTGGCAGTTCTTTATTGAATCTTCTTTCATAATTTTCGCGTTGTGTTCTAGATGTTAACAAATCGGAATATTATGAATAAATACATCATTCTCTATCATATTTTTCTATCAATCGGGATGATTTGTCATTGGATCTGCTGCTAATGGAACAATTACAGCAAAAACGATTTGAGTCTTCCTTCTACCTCTATTCTTACAAGCAAATGAACCCAGAATTCTCTGGTCTTTGCATAAACGGCCCTCGTCCCTGTTAATATTTAAATATATAACATCTTTCTCCAACGTCCTAATACTACTCCTCATTTGTCGTGCACAGGATTTGGAAAGAAACGGGCAGCAAAGATTTCATCGATTTAAGTGTCCGTTTCTGACACAAACATCAACAGTTGTAAAAACTGTTTCCTAGCAGATCTAGTTTAGATTTCATGGGAGACATTCATGTCTTTTTGTGTATTTCAATGCACCCTCAATCCATTCAGTGGCTGCATTCAAATAGGAATGAAACTATTCCGGCACCAGAAGGTGCCAACTTCAAACATGGGGATGATGAAGTTCCGTGACGGCACCGTCAAAACCAATAGACGTCGTGGTCTGAGTGATGTCAGAGTGGGCCTGGTCCCCTGCAGTGTGTGGGTTGAACAATGAGCTGAACAGAGCCCGGGTTCCCTCTCTGCTTCTCAATCTCTGGCTCATCCCATTCACTCAGTCAGATATGTTTCTGTTAATACTGGCGACGTTATTGGACGGTAAGTAATGAATAAAGTTCATAAAGCCAGATTATCAGGTTATAGATTGTAATAACATTTAACATAATTAACGACCAGAAATATCCACATGATGAGTGGTGTTGAGTTTTCACAAACTGACACACATACAAACAAATTTAGATGAATTATATTTCAACTATTGATGTTTCATTTATCTCCCTTTGCAGGCGGACTAAGCGCAGATCCAGTAACTCAGTCACCGGTGACAAAAACCGTGTCAGAAGGGGGTTCGGTGCGGCTGGATTGTGAATATACAGACTCCAGTATGCGGTACATGCAATGGTATCAGCAGAAAGCGGCACAGCCACCAATTTGGCTTATTACCAATGTATTAGCTCTGAAGAAAGATGAAGTTTCAGTACGATATCTGGCGGCTGCTGACAAGTCTAAACAGAACGGTTACCTCAATATCAGCGGCCTCAGTGTGGATGACGGGGCGGTCTATTACTGTGCAATGAGGCACAGCGTTCGAAAGCCGCTAGTCTCCAGTACAAAAACCTCAGCGGGTATGTACAGCTCCATTAAATCTGTTTTTCTGCTCCTGTCTGCGGGAATTGTTTGATCCTGGATTCACTAACACAGGTCGGTGTATCTATCATACAGTTATATTGGTGTCTCTGCTCTTCTGCGGGTGAACAGTGGAGCGATTTGGGAAATCACGAGGCTCATCTCCATGGCGCGATGTACATGGTAAATTAAAACGTGGAAAGCCAGCGTATCAGCAGAGGCAATGAAAGCTTCCAGATGTGGAGATATGTAGCCGGAAATTATAGTTTGCTCATCTGGAATGGTTAACTCAGATGAACCCAAAGCCGCTGAGTCTGTCCCGCACGTTCCTGCAACAAAATAGAGAGTGTGTCAAACTCTCCTGTTGTATTTCACATATGGAATTCAGAGTAAGAATTTCAACAAGGACGCACGGAGCAACATGATTATTATTACCATACAGGACCATGGTGTCTGCTATAGGCTTCAGTAGAAAATCGATTTTTCGATCGAAAACTCATCTCTTGCCTGCTGCTGGGGAGTTACTTAGGTCGGCATGTACTTCTGAGGGGTGCGGCTCACGGTGAGACCTATAAAACTGAGGGGCTTGGGTGAATCCACAAGTCATGATTGCCCGGGAGCACCACAGCCTTGTACTTGTATCGCCCTTACAGCTTTTTTCTGCTCTGCCATGAAGGCCAATATTACTGGCAATGATTTCACCCAAGTGTCTCTGGCAATCAGAGGATTAGCCGTCTCTGCTGAAATGAGCAGAGCCTGTTCTGATCGTCAGTACTGCGCACCTGCTGCTACATTGAGTTATCTACACTATTATAGATCCTTCCTCCTCCTACAGTCAGACAGCTCAACTGTGCTGTGCCTCGGTCGGTAACAATATATATTTATGTGCAGGGATTTATCCGTTTGTGAGTCATAGTAAGCTCATTTATACCTCTCAGCTGCGCAGATTCTCTCCAATGAGATGAAACATGAACGGTGCAGGGTACCCGGATGCTGACTATCAGTCAGGATCTATTGTATTGACTGGCAACTGTGATGTGACGTCACTCACCTCTTCAACCCTTATTTCAGCCTCCCCGCTGTTCCACTGGGTCCTGCTGGCTCCAGTCTGACAGAAGCCAACAGAAAAAATAAAATTCCACATCAGCCTCGAATTGACCAACATAACGGCCACCCCCCCACCCCCCCAATCATCATTATTGTTATTTAATTAACAGTAATATCAGTTTATACAGTGAGGGGAGAATGGGGAGTTTGCAGTGAAGGAAATACCGAGCAGTGAGATGGTGATGAGGAGAGCTGAGCGGCGATTTCCCGCGATAGTTCCTGAATTAGATGCTCTCAGGAAATTACCTGTCAGAGCAGAAATACAGATTCAGTTGTCATTGCACTGCTGATCAAACCAATGACAGGAATCGAACAGCGACAACAATGTTTAGAATATCACACTGCTGTTCGAGCGGGATCAACAAACGGAAATTGTGACGGGGACACCACAGACTCAAAGCTAATTAAAAATGTACTGCGGTCGTCAGCTGCAGTCGCAAGTGAGGGAGGGAAACAGCGACAGTTGACCATCCTGTACCTGCTCACTGCTTAAGTCACTGAGAACAATATAGAGGGAAGACACTTCCCTCCGGCGGGTAGGGACCAGATTGAACTGAACCTCCCTGTCCCTATTTCATGGACTCATAGAATCCAGAAGCAGGCAGAAGCAGGCCACCCGGCCCATCGAGTGTGCACCGGTCTCCGGAAAGATCACTCTACCCAAGCACATACCTCTATCCCATCCCCGCAACCTAGCACACCTTTGTGGGCATTTAGCATGGCCAATGCACCTAACTTGCACATCATTGGACTGTGGGAGGAAACCGGAGCACCCAGAGGAATCCCACGCAGACACGGGTAGAACGTGCAGACTCCACACAGACAGTAACCGGAGCCGGGATTCCAGCCTGAGACCCTGGAGCTGTGAAGCAACAGTGCTAACAACTGTGCTACCGTGCTGCCCACATAAATACACGGCGCGGTCGGAAATCATTGTGTGACATTTTTTTAAAAACATTTTATTAAGGCACTTATGACTTTAGAACGACAATTACAACTGTAAACATAACTCAGTGAACAACTCCCCGCAACCCCCTCCCCCCCTCCCCCCGCACCCCCAGCCAACAACCATTCCCAGCCAACATGGCGAACACACACAGTTCCCCAGTCCCTCCTCCTCCACTAGCTGGACTCGCCTAAACTAAACTAAACTAAACTGAACTGAACTGAACTATCTTCCCCAGCCCCCCAATTCAGTAACCCTCTCTTATTGTATCTGCTAACAGTTTCATTTTAATCATTGTGTTACTAATCGTTAGCTCTGTTGTCTTATCCTTTTAATATTTGACATACCCAGGATTTAGACAGAAGATCCCAGCGATGATTTCTGCAGATTTAGCATAATTTTCTGGTATAAGCATCAACAGTAAAAAAGACAGTATCTAAACAGCTCCAATTTAGATTGCTGCGTAGCATTCGATTCTTGGTATGTTCCGCAGCAAGCCCTGAACCCACTGAACGGGAAAATTAATTTTAACAGAATTTGCCAGCAGAGGACGTCGATTTCAAGCACGGGTGTCACAAACACACGTGATGTTTTCTCTGAAGCCTGTGTGGCTGGGAGACCAGAGAGGTCACAATAGCCTCCCCCAGCCCCCCCCCCCCCCCCCCCCCCCGGCAATGAGCTGTATAGAGCTAGGGCTCCCTCACTCCATTGGAATCTCTGAGAGAGATTCAGTCTAACATGTTTCTAATAATACTGGCGGCGCTGTCGCACGGTAAGTACCGGATAATAAGTATTGAGGCAGATACACATACACATCGATGGCAATGTCATTACCACCGAAAATATCTATATGAAGTGCAATTTGGCCGCTTCACAAACTCTCTCAGATATAGGCAAATTTACATCAGCTCTTGATAGTTAATCCTCTGTCTCCACAGGCGGACTGTGCGCAGATCCAGTAACTCAGTTACCGGTGACAATAACCGCATCGGAAGGGGATTCGGCGCAATTTTATTGTGAATATACAGACAAGAATATGTACGACATGCAATGGTACCAGCAGAAACCGACACAACAACCGAGATGGATCATCACCAACACTCTAGCATTGAAGAAAGTTGCGTTTTCAGGACGATATCTGGCGGTTGCTGACAAATCTAAACAGAACGGTTACCTCAATATAAGCACCCTCAGTGTGGAGGACGGGGCGGTCTATTACTGTGCAATGAGGCACAGCGTTAGAGAGCAGCTAGAGCACCGTACAAAAACCTCAGCGAGCATGTATAGCTTCACTAAGTTTCCTTCTGCGCGAAGAATTTGATTTCCGCTTTTCAAACGCTGTCAGGTGTATTTAGCAGGCCGTTCTTTTGGTGCTTCCACCCTTGTGCCGATAAACAATAGAGTAGTTTGGAGAATGTTGTGGCTTATCATGCTGAGATATTTACAATAACCTTAATCCCGGAATATCCACCAAGCATCATGGGACGATCTCAGATGTGGAGTTAGTATAGGCGGAATGTACGGACTGTTCTTCCAGAAGCCTTAACTCAGCTGAGCCCAGGGCAACCGACTCCTCGGCACCCGGTGAGTAATTAAATGCAGAATAGAGCAGAGGGAGGTGGTGGCAAAGTGGCATTGTCACTAAACAAGAAATCCAGAGACCCAGAGTAATTCTCTGGGGTTGACGCATAACTGCCCCCTCAAGACCGATTGGCAATGAATCAAAAGAACAAACAATTCCTGCGCTACTTACACATGAAATGTAGAACATCAGAGACTCATCTAACAACACTGCCAGCAATATCAGTCCGTGAGATGGGGAGCACACGATGCCGGGTTTAGGTTTGAATAAAAATCGATCAAATACAAGTAAATCATTACTTGAATCTGAAAAACTGGACAATTTCAGCAGGTCTGGTAGCATCTGTGGAGAGAGAAGGGAGCTAACGTTTCGAATTTCGGTGGCTCTTTGTCAATACGGATGTTGAGTTGATTATGGGTTTACCGAAATACAGACCAAACCACAAACGAGTCCCAGAAATCTAAATTGCAGCTGTTTAAACACTGCCTTCCTTATTGTTAATGTTTATGTCTGAAAATGATGAGTGGCGTTGATTGGCTCGATAGGAACGAACTTTTCCACTTAGTAGAAGGGTGAATAACCAGGGGGCATAGACTTACGTTAAGATGCAGGATTTAGAGGATATTTGAGGAAACCATTTTGACCCAGAGGGTGATGGGAATCTGGGGCTCAATGCGTGAAAGGATCATCGAGGCAGAAAAACTTACACCATTGAAGAAGCATTTAGATGAGCACTTCGAACGCCATAGCAGGCAAGGCTATGGACCAACTGCTGGAATAATAAATTAGAATAGAAATGTGTTTGATGGCCAGCGCATGCACACTGGGCAAAGGGTCTCATTTTGTGCTGTAAAGCTCTTTGACTCTATGACTCAAAGTGGAAGGGTGGAGAGGTCCAGGGAGGAAATTCCAGAGCTTTGTGTCCAGGCAGGTGAAGGCACGGCGAGCGATGGTGGATTCACCCAGATTCCCACCACCGTCTGGGTGAAAACGTTCTCCCACAAAGCCCCTCGAAATCTTCAACTCCTTACCTTTAATCTGTGCCAACTGGTTATTGACACCATTACTACGGGGAAAGTTTCTTCCCATCTACTCTATCCATGACTCTCATAATTATGTACACTCTGGATGAGCAGGCAGTGTTCATTTAAGACTCTCCTTCTAACCAATCTCGTTGACCAAGCTTTTGATCATATGACTGAATATGTCCATAGTTCCTGGAAAACCCATCGGGACAGTTTATTGTGCGAAAAGCTCGACACCAATAGAAGTTCCCGTATTTATTGTAGTTCAGTGACACCTGATAGTTTACTGAGAGAGTGAGTTTGCACACCAAGATATGAACAAGAAGCAGGAGTTAAGGTATCGAAGATCCATTCATTAGTCTCACATGTGTTATGCCTCATGGCGCCGAGGTCCCAGGTTCGATCCCGGCTCTGGGTCACTGACCGTGTGGAGTTTGCACATTCTCCCCATGTTTGCGTGGGTTTCGCCCCCACAAGCCAAAGATGTGCAGGGTAGGTGGATTGAACATGCTAAATTGCCCCATAATTAGAAAAAATGATTGGGTACTTTAATTTCTTTTTTAAATGTTCTGAATGCGAGTTGCAATCGGAAACTGGTATAACTGTGCAGGTGGGCCTCACTACTGATGCTTTTTAGTGTTGTGTGTTGTTACAATTTGTGTCACTGTCACTATGGAAACTGAACTATCGATGAGGGCGCACCCCCTGCTGAGCCGTGGGTGGAACTGCCAGTGTGGGGTTTTTGTACGGGTTCCACCATATCTCTGCAGCAGTGTGGGCTCCATGGCACAGAAATAAACGGCGCTGTCGGAGATCATTGTGCTACTGATTGTCAGCTCGGTAGTCTTGTTCCTTTTATCAAACGTAGAAGAAAACCGATGGCTGAGTTCGGTGTTCCTTTGCACAGTTAGCCCAATAACTCGAAGCATGTAGCTTATAGCTTTCCCGGGCTGCTGACTGTACCAGTACACAAAAGGGTTAGGAGAACTTGTTTTCAAGGTGCAGGTTAATGTGACTTCACTTTCCTCTGTAACCGTTATTTCCGATTCCTTTTGTTCCACGGTGTCTTGCTGGCTCCATTCTAACAGAAGTAACAGCGATAATGACAATCAGAGTCAGCTTCATATTAAACAATAAAATCATCAACAACATAATCTCTGTCATTTTACCAACAATAACATTTGGGTTACAGCAGTCAGGAAGACAATGGAGCGTTACTGGGAAGGAAATACTTACTTAGAAGTGAGATGACAATGAGGAGCGAAGCGAGATGGTTCCTCATGATCCTCCTTGAGTTTGTAACTCTACAATGAGATCAATCCTCTGTCAGAGACAGAAATACAGATCCCCGTCACACTGCACTGCCGATCCGACCAATGAGATGAATGAACAAGCAGCAACAATCTCTCCAGTAACAAACTGGGTCAGAAAGAGAGCAGCAACCGGAAGCAGTGGGCGGGGGTACCGCAGTCTGAATATTGAGTGAAGTGTGCGGTGACTCTCAGCTGCACTCGGAACTGATGGAGCGGAAATAGCGACAGTTGAATCTTCACTACACCGTAACCAGCCTGCACCGGCTGACTGTTCAAGTTACTGAGAAGAAATAGATCGGGAGGGACCTGACGAACTAGAATACGGAATCTTAGAGTCAGGGATGAGGCCACACGATCTATATTGCTCGAGGCACTTTGAAAGTGTTACTTATTCTTCTTTCAAAGACCGCATTTTCTACATACCCGGTGATTCCCTTTACATTTCCGTCTTAAAGTTATTGTTGAATCTTATTCCTTTGTTTAGACACCACTTCTATAGTTTAGCAAATCGCAGTGTAGATAATGAATGGACTTTTCCTGGGCTTATTAATAATAATCTTTATTGTCACAAGTAGGCTTACAATAGCACTGCAATTTCTCATCAATCGTTGTATTATCCAAGGATCTGCTGGTGGAAACAGCTCCGTGTGATCTTCAGTGACAGACTCACTTACATTTCAGCAACTCTCCTTTACCTTCTTTGATCAAAGGAGAGGCAGCCTTGTGGCTCCATCGGCAGCTTCCCTGCCTCAGGTCCCTTAGTCGCAGAGTTTTAAAGACAAGAAGAGGCCCTTTGGCCCATTGTATTTGCCCCGACCATCAAGTACCTACTCGTCTAAACCAATTTTCTAGCACTTGGTCCGTAGCCTTGCATGCTGTGGCGTTTCAAGTCCTCTTCTAAACGCTTCTTAAGTGTTGTGTGTGTTCCCGCCTCGACCACCCTCACAGACAGTGTGTTCAAGGTTCTCACAACGCTCAAACGCCCTCTAAATCTCCCCCCCCCCCCCCGCCCTTTCCTTAAATGTATTCCCTCTGGTTGTTGACCCCTCCACTAATGGGAACGGTTTCTTCCTATCTATTTTCCGCATAATTTTGAAAACCTCGATCAGGTCCCCACTCAGCCTTCCCTGACAACGTTTGACAATTAATGACAATAATCCCAGCCTATCCAGCCTCTCTTCATAGCTGAGAAACTCCTTCCCAGAAACCTTCCTGATTAATCTCCTCTGCACCCTCTCTGGTGCATCACATCTTTCCCATAGTGTGCCGACCAGATGTGCACAAAATGTTCCAGCTGCGGGCTAACCAGCGTTTTACACATCCCCATAATAACCTCCCTGCTCTTATATTCCATGCCTCGGCTAATAAAGGCAAGTATCCCGCATGTCTTCTTCGCCACCTTATCTACTTGTCCTGTTGCCTGCGGGGATCTATGCGCCTGAACACCATGGTCCCTCTTGCTTCTATACTTCTTGACTTCCTGGCGTTTATTGTGCATTTTCTTGCATTGTTCATCCTCCCAAAATGCATCATCCAAATCTTTTCAGGGTTAAATTCCATTTGCCACTCTTCTGCCTATCTGGCTCGTCCGTCGATATCATCCTGCAATCTAAACCATTCCTCCTCGCTATTTAGCACACCGCCGAATTTCATGTTGTCTGCGAACGACGGTTGGGCACAGCTCAGGGAATTGAAATGCCAGAACGGTGTGGTTCCTGTTCCAGCTCTGGGGTGGTTGCGGCCTGCCTCCCAGTGACAGTGCAATGGATTGGACCTTCCTTAAGACAGATAGCCAGAGAAGAAAATAATGAGTAGATTCCAGATTTAGATTCCGTTTTGACATAGAAATCAATAAACCTTAAATCCATTCAGTAACCCCCATTCTGAACCGGATTGAACATAATCCACCAGCAGAGGCGCAAAGCCCAAGCATGATGATTGGAAAGTCACATGAGACCAAAACCAGTCTCCTCAGTGATGTCACAATGGGCCTGACACCCTGCAGTGTGAGGGTGGAACAATGAGCTGAACAGAGCCCGGGTTCCCTCTCGGCTTCTCAATCTCTGGATCATTCCAGTCATATTCACTGAGAGATTCAGTCAGACATGTTTTTAATATTACTGGCGGGGCTCTTGCACATTAAGTAATGGATTTTCCTCATCAATACAGTTTAACAGATTGATGGGAATTTACACAAATTCATACAGTTAATGAAGGTTTACCTCCATCCTGTTTATCCTTCTGCTCTTTTGAGCCTCTACATTTACAGGCGGACTATTTGCGGATCCAGTGACAGTCTCCGGTGACAGTAGCTGTGTTTGAAGGTGCCTTGGTGACGTTAGATTGAGAATATACAACCCGGGTAATAACGGGCATCCACTGGTATGGACAGAGACCGGCACAGTCTCCAAACTGGATTATTAATGAAGTAATAGGACTGTAAACAGATGGAATCTGAGGGCAATATCTGGCTGTTGCTCATAATATAAACACGCTGAGTGTGGAGGTCTCTTACTGTGCATTGAGGCGCAGCTTCACATAATAACCAAGAACTCGCACAAAAATCCTCTGCGAGTCTTTGTGTAGTCTTCTTAGCGCCTTGATCAACCGGGATAATTTCATCCCAGGCCCACGGACAACAAACATTAGCAGGTTTGTTTATCAAACAGTTGCATTATTTTATTGGTCCTTGTTCAAATCAATCGATCTGAGAAATGTTGCGACGTAGCTCAATATCGCCGCCGAAACCTCCTCAATAAATATCTCGCAGCTTATACAGAATACTGACCTGCCGACATCGGCAGAGAAAGCTCTCGCACGTGGAGTGATTACAGCTGAACATTACTCACTGTCTTTCCACAGCCTTCAATTCGGCCGGATGCTGGGAGACTCATTGTGCATCACACATTCCTGTAACAAAACGTAAAATGTGTCTAAGTAAGGAATTTGATTTAACACAAGAAATAGACAACGACCTTTGAATATTAACTCACCGAACGGCACAATGATTATTATCTTAAAGCACCATCGAACCCGTGCTCTCTGGTTGTGACTTCTACAGAACATAAACTGAATTTAAATGGATTCTGGACCTTCTTTTCTGATATTAAACAGGAAATTCAAATCACGAACAGGCCTCACTCATTGGGACGTATCCACGGAAGAATGTTACTAAAATGCCTGCTCTCTGATGACTGCACAGGCGACACACTTTCTGAATCACCACGGCAGGTTTTTGTACGGCCCTGAATGGTTTTCAGTTCACTGTGCCTCCACTGCACCAAGATAGGTGGCGGTATCTGCCAGTCGAACGTCACTAATATTCAGAACGCTTTGTTTCTCTGAAAAACTGAGCCGAGCTGTGATCCTCCCCTGATCGCTGGTACCGCTCGCCAGATGCTGCATGGTTCCATCCGGGTATTGTCTGTACCATTGTATGATCTTTCCTGCTAATGTGGTGGAACAGGCCAAGGATGCAATGTTTCCCTTGGTAACAACCACTGACTCAGGAGACTGTGATATCTCGTCACTGCCAGCGGCATCTGAGAAAAATGTAGATGTAAAATAACATGATAAATTTAATATCGCACAGACCACGAGAATATACTATAGCAAAATCAAATACAAAATGACATAACAAAATACACAATAAAGCAAACTATATGTTACTACAACATGACATATCTGATGTGTGACATATTCCTGCCAGATATAGTGATCACACTCACACGGAGAGAAGAGTAAGACATTCAGGGAGATAATCACTAAAGTGAAACTCAGCTTCATGTTGGATCCTATCGATCTGTGTTAAGTAGCTCTCGGTAGTTTTCAGGACCAGAGACAATGCTGCGAAGGCAGCGTTGTTGTATATCAAACTGAGTCCAACATCAACTGCACCGTGCCCGCCCGAACCAGGTCTCTGGGGCTTGTGATCACAAAGTGAAGCTGTGAAGGAGCTTCAGCATTGGTGGGGTGTGGGTAGGAGAATGCGCACGCGGCAGAGCACCGTCACTGTGACGTCTGACTGAGGACACGTGTGACGTTTCCCTGCATATTTAGTGACGTAGGTCTGTAAACTGAGTGACGTCAGTGGGACTGGTTGAAGGGGCAGAAACATCGTTGCCGGAGCTGATCTGAACATCCAGCCCTGTGTTTCTGAGAACTAACCGCTGATCAGATTTTTCGATTCAGTCCAACATTCGGACAAGTTGCACCCATTGACCATCTCGGAGCTGCGGCTGTCTGACACCGCGGTCTATTACTGTGCACAGAGTGTCGCAGTGATGGGAGCGAGTGAAAGTCTCGAGCAAAAACTGCCGCAAGTTTCTGGGTCACAGCTGCTGTCTGTTGAAGAGTTTTTAAACAGCAGATCGGCTACTGACAAGTTAATAGATTCTCGTGCACATAAACTACAGCACAATCCATAGCAACACCGCCTAAAATGGTTCGCATTGAATAGTGATTCAGTCTGATTGTTGCATTAACTGTGAGAGGGAGGAACTTGCTGCTGTTCATTTCGAGTCTCGGAGAACTCGCTACTACCATTGCGAGCACTGCCACCCGTGGGTGGCCTGGAACTATATACATCCGTGCACCTCTGATGAGGAAAAGAAACTCCGAGTGAGAGCAAAGACTTTTCTGTTTGTGACATCAGGCTGTAATGTAAACCGAATCCAGCATGGTGAGGAGACTCCTAATCAATAGAATAGGCCGATAAAATTCCTCTCAATGTTAAATACACTAACGAATATTAAAACTAAGAATGAACAGTCACATGAACAGTTATAAATGGGTATTTTCAGGACATGATTAGAAGCCAATGAAAATAATATAGTAAACTGTGAGGTCAGGCGTTGTACGTTTTCGGTCGCGGAATGGTCACCGAATGGTCGGAAAAACGAGTTAATGGAAGAATAACCAGAACATTTTCTTCACTGCATGTTCTGCAGCTTTGGATTTGGATTTTAGTGTCACAAGTGCCGAGGTAGAATGAAAAATATTGTTTTGCGTACAGTCCAGTCAGATCGTTGCATTAATGAAAAACAGGATATACGATAGATACACAATATAAATCTATAGGCACAGACATCGGGTGAGCATACGCAGTGTAGTATAATAATAATATTAATAATCTTTATGAGTGTCACAAGTAGGTTTACATTAACAATGCAATGGAGTTACTGTGAAAATCCCCATGTCGCCCCACAAAGACAGTTCAGTTCATAATGTGTCCAATGTGTCCAAGTTTGCAGATGACACTAAGATGAGTGGTAAAGCGAAAAGTGCAGAGGATACTGGAAGTCTGCAGAGGGATTTGGATAGGTTAAGTGAATGGGCTAGGGTCTGGCAGATGGAATACAATGTTGACAAATGTGAGGTTATCCATTTTGGTAGGAATAGCAGCAAATGGGATTATTATTTAAACGATAAAACATTAAAGCATGCCGCTGTTCAGAGAGACTTGGGTGTACTAGTGCATGAGTCACAGAAGGTTGGTTTACAAGTGCAACAGGTGATTAAGAAGGCAAATGGAATTTTGTCCTTCATTGCTAGAGGGATGGAGTTTAAGACTAGGGAGGTTATGTTGCAATTGTATAAGGTGTTAGTGCGGCCACACCTGGAGTATTGTGTTCAGTTTTGGTCTCCTTACTTGAGAAAGGACGTATTGGCGCTGGAGGGTGTGCAGAGGAGATTCACTAGGTTAATCCCAGAGCTGAAGGGGTTGGATTATGAGGAGAGGTTGAGTAGACTGGGACTGTACTCGTTGGAATTTAGAAGGATGAGGGGGGATGTTATAGAAACATTAAAAATTATGAAGGGAATAGATAGGATAGATGCGGGCAGGTTGTTTCCACTGGCGGGTGACAGCAGAACTAGGGGACATAGCCTCAAAATAAGGGGAAGTAGATTTAGGACTGAGTTTAGGAGGAACTTCTTCACCCAAAGCGTTGTGAATCTATGGAATTCCTTGCCCAGTGAAGCAGTTGAGGCTCCTTCATTACATGTTTTTAAGGTAAAGATAGATAGTTTTTTGAAGAATAAAGGGATTAAGGGTTATGGTGTTCGGGCCGGAAAGTGGAGCTGAGTCCACAAAAGATCAGCCATGATCTAATTGAATGGCAGAGCAGGCTCGAGGGGCCAGATGGCCTACTCCTGCTCCTAGTTCTTATGTTCTTATGTTCTTATAAGAGGGTCATTCAGAAGTCTGGTAATAGCGGGGAAGAATCTGTTTTTGAATCCAGCTTGTATGCCTGCTATTGCGGCTGCATTTACTT
This sequence comes from Scyliorhinus canicula, assembly GCF_902713615.1. Lineage (NCBI taxonomy): Eukaryota > Metazoa > Chordata > Chondrichthyes > Carcharhiniformes > Scyliorhinidae > Scyliorhinus > Scyliorhinus canicula. The sequence goes on from NW_024055676.1 coordinate 696,294, forward strand.
GTTGTGTTACTTCCTGTAACCGCTAAATCACATCGTTAAGTATTGTTTTCAACATTTCTTTCGCGACATTGTTCAATTACAAAATGGTACAAATGCTCCAAACATTTCTTTTCATTCTGTCTAGAATGTATTTAATGTGAATGGAATGGAACAGAACTTTCCCAATGCAGCACTATTACTTTCGGCTTTATACTTATTTCAATATTTTCAAATGAGAACAATCTGCAGGTTTATCTCCCAATCTGTACCCAGTTCCATTCACAGTGTCACACTGCGACAGTGATTTTGTGCCAGACTCCCTCTGGTTGCTGTCACTGTCTCTCAGTCCGCAGTACTACACCGCGCTGTCAGACAGCAACAGTTCCCGGATGTTGAAATTTCCCTCACTCCTCGAACTGTTCAAAGATGCAGAAAATCGACTCCCCACGCCCACTGCTCTGGAAACACCTCCGTAATTAGGAATGTAGATCAAGAATATGGGGGCTTCGTCCCGGTCCTGACGGTACAATTGCAAATAATATGTACCAGCTGTGGTCGAATAGCTGAAATCAATAGTAATCAGGATCTGCAGTGGACGATTTGCCCCTTCACATGGGGGTGCTCTGCAATTGTACAGATCATAGTTGTTCGACCTGGAATCTAATTTCCTGCACCACCTGCATGTCCCTTATTTCCCCGCATATCCCCAAATCCAACATATGTCTCGAAACAACTAAACGACGAACAACCGTCGCTCTCTGTGACACAGAGAGGGCGTGAAAGCGAATGTTAGTCCTGTTCCTGAGCGTATCTTTGAGACAGGGCACAGATGGATGCTATTTAGTGTTGTCATGACGGTGGCATTTGGAGAGCTGCTCGCAAAGCACAGAAACTACTATAAAAAGGGATTTAGCAGACAATGATACACGTTCAGCACTACAGAAAGAAATAATTAGGGCTAGCTGCTCTTTATAATATTGCTTTGTTTACATAAATAGTTCACAATCCAGGTGAAAGATCTAATTCAGTGAATCGAGGTGAGAGTGCTTTACCGGTTTTTGTACGGGTTGAGAGTCCCTCTGTAACAGTGTGGGGCTCAGCGCACAGAGATACACGGCAGAGTCAGAGACACGGACCCCGGTGATATTTAAAGGAATCGTTTTCTTATCCTTGTCTAAATCAGCAGAAAACCGGTCAGGGAAATCTGAAGACCTTTCTCCCTTCCCCGCGCTATATTTCTTCAGTAGATATCTCGGAGCTTCCCCTGGATACTGGATGGACCAGAAGAGATTCTGGTCAGTATATTTTGCTTTGTAACTGCAGTTCAATATTGCTGCTGTCCTTCCTGAACCGGTAATTCAGGCGGCTCCTGGGAAACCGAATCTTGGCCACTGGTTCCTGTAACAACATATAGAATGTGTCATAAATATGTGAGTAAATATAACCTATGAAACACAGGAGGAGGATTTGAGCTCAGACTCACCGGGCAGCAAGACCGTTATTATCAGTAAAACACACAGGGAGCACATGGTTCCTGATTGAACAGTAAAAAGCGACACTGTTTCAAATATGTTGCTGCTTCTAGTCTCATATCAAAGTGCAAACCCAGATCAGTGGCAAAGAGTAAACGCAGATCAATTCTTGGGAAACTGAGGGGTGTTTGTCAGTACTACGATTGGCTGGTCTCTCAGCTCTGACGTCAGCTGAGGGCCAATCACTGTCAGTTGAGCGTTTATTAGGGCGGGTTCTCTCCAATCACATTCCACCCCTGGCTGTGTGTTTGTCTTTCTCGCTCCCTTCCTCACATTGCCGTCATTCTGACACTTTCTCGGTTGAAATCGTTTTCCTTCGACATCAACTTTCACATCTTTCCTGAGGTAGATATTTCTCCCCAAAAATGTGAAAGATAAAATAAATATTTTAAAATCAGCCTTACACACAGATGTTAACGAGGCCATTCAGTGCACGAACATAATTAATAATTACTGTTTTAAAGGTACCCGGGATAAATAGTCATCCAACTCTACGCCAAGATGCGCTTCCACTGGGGTCTCTTGTACTGGTAAAGTACTCATTTCAGTCAGTCATCACTTGTACCCCAGGAAATTTAAATGTGATAACTCTGAATTTGATCACTTTTTAAAAGTGCTGCATGGTAGATTGCCACCTGATCAAGAAGTTTCACAAATACAGATTGATGAAATGATTCTCCGGGATCGGCAGGTTTATATAAATGGGATCGGGAAATTATGGAATTTGATTCTGGGGTATAATGACCGTCAAATGTCAAATGGCCCAACAGTGAGAACCATTGACCTCATTCAGGGAAACCCATTCAGATGGAGCTGGATTGCCCCGTTTATTATCTGTACCAATGCAACTCCTTGTGCTTACTTGATACGGAAATCGTGCCAGTTTGTGTATGAGCCCCGCCGGGCCCTCGTTCACTGTGGGTCTCAGCGCGCAATAATACACGGCGCTGTCTGTCATCTTCAAATCTGTCAGGGACAAGTGAAAAGTGCTTTGTGTCGGGTGGAGTTTCCCGCTGAAACGTTTAAAGCCGGGAGCCGTCTCGTTGAACCCATAACTATCGGCTCTGAGTAGATATCGCGGAGCTCGGTGTGGATACTGGCGATACCAGAAGTGGTAATAGCTTGCAGCTGAACTCGATACCGAGTAACTGCAGGGTATGGCTGAATCTTCACCCTCTTCTGCGTCGACTCGTTGTTCTTCCTGAGACACCGAGTCTCCCTTACTCATCCCTAAAATGAAAAAGCTGGTTAGAAGGAGAAACGTGAAGCGGATGAGCACCCGAAGATGGAAATAAGAACACATTTGGGAATTGGAGGATTCAGTACAGAGGTTCAATATAACCAACCTGTCATCAGGACAATAACCAGAGGCAGGTAGAGTATCAGCCCCATGGTTCGAATCTGAACTTCAGATACAGAGACAGGTATCACTGACTGGACCAGCCCTGTAATTGGCGGAGATAAAACAATTAGCGAGATGTTATGAGTTCGAATCCGATTTCTTCGCTCCGCCCACCTTCATGTCTTAAAGCAGCCGCTTCCTCTGGAACGGGTCGGTGATGTTTGATACGTGATCAGAGAGCGCCCTCCTGTGGACAGCGCAACCGCCTATTGGAAACACACACGGCCACGTGCAACAACATGTACGTAAATATCCATCCAGACATGCACAGACACTGCAATAAATTCCAACATTCGTTGACATGATTTTTGAGTGCATATTAGTCTGAGTTGCTAATGATGAAAGTAAGTGAATATGTCCATCTCCCAGCAGCCTCGTTTACAGCACAGAATCAGCACAAACATAGACACAGAGACAGGTAAACACAGTGATCGACCCACAAACTGATCTCTCAAACAGACACACAGACAACCATTAAAGTAAATAAGCAGCCAGATTAACACAGCCATAGAAACACAAAGGAGAAATTCCGTCAGAGACACTTTCAAAAACCTTGGACTTGTCCGAGCGAGCTTTCTGGGATTGAAATCCCTGAGTTTGTGTCAGTGCGGTAATATAATGTTGGATATTCATAGCGATCAACCTGCACATGTTAGCAGCATGAACATCCCGGAACTTGTTTCCCATTAACCGTGAGGATCGATTTATAAAAGCGATTATCCTTTGTATTACGTTATAAGTTGTATTGAGTTCGGGTTGGTTCACCCAGTCTCTCCATTAGTCCACCCGTCCGACGGGTTCTTGAAAAAGATAAAATGCTATCAGCTTTAATATTCATTCCATCTGTCTGTCTATCTACGTATCTATCTATCGAGCAATCGATTGATATATCCATCTAATATATCGACGCAACCATCAACTTTCTATTAATTTTTCAGTCTGCTGTGTGGGTTAACCACAAATAGGAGTGGTTTCTGGAGATCGGGTCGGGCAGTGAGTAACAGAAGCTCAATCCGCTGATCTTATATTGTATCTGTTCAACCTCCAAATGTGAACTTTTCTGTTCTACTTTTATTGTCAGACCCAGAACAATGCTTCCACGTTCGTACTTCATACATATTTCTATGGAACGAAAGAGGTTAACATTCGTTTCCTTTTCTTCTGAATACGCCAAAGAATATCACAATTTTCACATTGAATGGGCTGCAGCTCACCTACAGCGCTGTCTGCTGAGGTCAACACACAAAGACCCCGGGACAACTGGGACCATTACCCTGTCTGTGACGTAATTTGAAGAGAGATTCGTTCAAACCTGCCACCAGGTGGCGCACCCCACCGCCTGTCACGTTGCAACAACCAATACTGACTGACGCGTTCTCAATGTAACAACTGGTACAATTCAGAGGTAACAATGAATGTTGACTCACAGCTTCTTCGTTCAGAAACTTAGCTCACTGTTATGAGCAATTCTGCAAACAAAAGTTGCAGAATGTTTTTAATTAACTTGATCGTTGGCGGAATCTAGTTCCCCGTTGGTTTCTGTGAGGGGAATCTTCAGCCAATCAGTGTCGACTTGCCAACCAATCAGCAGCCTTTCCTGGAGTATTAGTTGTGACGGATTGAAAGTTGTCATTCAGTTGTTTACCCTGAGGTCATTGCACTTTGTCTTTCGGTGGTTTTCTGTTCCTCTTGCCCCTTTTTACACTTGACAAGGGGCATGGATTAAATACTATCCAGTTGACCCACTTCATGGCCGACTATTATATGAATAGTGATAGATTGCAAATGTTGATGTACAAAGGGATCTGGGTGTCCTTGCACTCCTATCACTGAAAACAAGCATGCAGATGCATCAAACAGTTTGGCGGGCTAGTGGTATGTTGCCCTTAAATGCAATAGGACTTGCGTACAGGAGCAAGGCTGTCTTACAGCAGATATGTAGGGTATTGGTGGGACGTCACCTGGAATATTGTGAGCAGATCTAGACTCCCTACCTCAGAACGGAAATGCTTTCCATGGAGGCAGTGCAGTGACTGTTCATCAGAATGATGCCTGGGATGGCACCATTATCGTGTGAGGACAGATTGGATGGACAAGGCCTGATTTCACAGGACTTTAGCAGAATGAGAGGCGATCTCGTTGAAGTATAACATTCTGACAGGGTTGTGCAGCCCGGGTGCAGGGAGGATGTTTCCTCTGGGAGTGGCCAACAAGAGGTCACGGTCTCAGGGGTGAGCCATTTAGGACAGAGATGAGGAGAAAGGTTTCACTCAAAGGTTTTGAACATGCAGAATTATCTACGACAGGTGGCTGCAGAGGACAAATTACCGAATATATTTCTGAAGGAAATGAATTAAGTTCTCGACTCTAAAGACGACAAGGGGTATGGGACAGAGCTGGAGTCTGGTGTCGATATAGAGAATCACCTGATACACTATTGAATGGCGAAGCAGGCTCGAAGGAGCGAATACCCGATTCCTGCTCATACTTTATATATTTCTAAGATTCTGGTTTTCTTATATTACGCAGGAACACCACACGTTTTATTTTATGTTCAGCAATTTCTTTATTATTCCTGCACCAGATCTCACCCAATGATTTTTTTTACTGCTCCATCAGAGGGTCGGTGATGATTCGATGGTCTGAATGGCCTCCTTCTGCATTAAAAAGATTATCTGATTCTATGAGGTTGGAAGACGTTGGGTGGAAATGAAGTTCAAGCGTTAAGATTGGATATTGTGGATCGGAAGTGAATGTGAAACACGTTGCAGAGCAGTAAATGTTCATTTCCTTTTCAGCAAGTGGAATACTTAATCAGCACTGTAAGTTTCATTAATTTCACGTCAGGTTTAGGTTGTTAGGTCCACTCACTTGCACAAATAATCACATTGCAACGTGTGGTTCCCATGGCTCCACATTCCTCCTTTCAAATAAGATAATCAAAAAAATAAATTAACAGCAATTGAGGCACTTTGCAATTTCGCTGACCATAACTCAAATTAATCTGCAATTTAAATTTTGGGACCACCAGCGAAGGCTATGAGCTGGTACATCAGTGCTTTGTTGATAAATTAAGCCGTGCGACGATGTTTAATTACGTTGCTTGAATTTTCTGATGAATAGCAAAGATGGTTGATCTGAGGATTGCTGTTGATGAACTTCCAAATGCCATTTGATAATGTGCTGCAGCGCCACATTCTGAGGTAAAATGGACAGTTGCAAGGTGGACACGAAATTTCCAGTAAACAACTAGCTGTAGGGATCAGCTGTTTCTCGGAGTGAAGGGACGTTGTGATGAAGTTTCCAGGGATCTATATTGCGGCCTTATATATGACACCTTAATAACCTGGACCTTGTTTGATATGGGAGATTTTTAACATCTGCGAATGATACACAATGTGACGGTGTTGCGAACCATCGGTAGGATAATGTACAACTTCAAAACAACAAACACAGGTTGGTGGAATGGGTGGGTAATTTGCAGATTAAAGTTAGTGCAGTAAAGTTTGAAGTAATTCATATGTCTTGCAGACCGCAGAAAGACAAAAGAAAATAAAGGGAATAATTCAAAAGGCAATGCAGGATCAGAGGGAGCTTTTACAAAGGGTCATCTGGACTCAAAACGTCACCTCGTTTCTCTCCTTACAGATGCTGCCAGACTTGCTGAGATTTTCCAGCATTTTCTCTTTGGTTTCAGATTCCAGCATCCGCAGTAATTTGCTTTTACCAACAAAATGTTTATATGTAGATAAATTACTGATGGGGATAGGACAGTTGAGAGCGCGGCCATTAAAACAATTAATAAAGGGAATTATCAATGGGTATATAAAATACAGAGGAATGGACGTTATGTTAAACTTGTATTAAATCCTGAACCCACTGAACTGAAGCATTGTGGGTATCACACTTACAGGACAATGTGAGTCATTAGGGTGCGTGCAGAAAATGCTCACGGGAATGGCTCCAGTGATCAAGTTCACCTGCGAAGATAGATTGGACAAGTTGCGACTATGTCCCTTGACAAGCAGGTTACGACGTGATCTGGCGGAGATATACAAAATCATGAGGGTCCTCTCCAGAGTAGATATGGAGGAACCTCACGGTAGCATGGTGGTTAGCATCAATGCTTCACAGCTCCAGGGTCCCAGGTTCGATTCCCGGCTGGGTCACTGTCTGTGTGGAGTCTGCACGTCCTCCCCGTGTGTGCGTGGGTTTCCTCCGGGTGCTCCGGTTTCCTCCCACAGTCCAAAGATGTGCGGGTTAGGTGGATTGGCCATGCTAAATTGCCCGTAGTGTAAGGTTAATGGGGGGGATTGTTGGGTTACGGGTATACGGGTTACGTGGGTTTAAGTAGGGTGATCATTGCTCGGCACAACATCGAGGGCCGAAGGGCCTGTTCTGTGCTGTACTGTTCTATGTTCTATGAACCTATACCACTGGCGGAAGGGCCGAGTGCCTGATTGAAGGAATTGGGAAAATAAGCAGGAAGACATAAGCTATTCCCGTAACAGCCTCCCCGAACAGGCGCCGGAATGTGGCGACTAGGGGCTTTTCACAGTAACTTCATTGAAGCCTACTCGTGACAATAAGCGATTTTCATTTCATAAGGATAAAACCTTTCACCCAGTGAGTGGTTAGCATGGACTGGACATTTGTGTAGCGGTGGCAGGGTCACTTGCTGCTTTCAAAGCGGTTTTGGATTATTATCTCAAAGGGAAAAACAATGCTAGACTGCGGGAAAAGAATGGTATTCAGCAAATCACACCTATAGATGGTCAACACATCCATATCTGTCCAAACGGCCTTATTCTTCACTGAAAACCCCCCCTGACTGTTTAAAGAGACAGCAGTGTGTTAACTGTAATGTCACTGGGCCAGTAATTGAGAGTCCCAGCTTCATTCACGGAGGCGGTGTTCAAATCCTGCTACAGCTGATAGTGTGCTTTAAAAATACAAATAGAGGCCCTATAACTTATCAGTTCGTGAGGTTAGTGATTGTCAACAAATGCGGGCCTTGCTAATGAGGCCACATCTCATGAAATATATTTTATAAATCAATAATTGCAATAGCAACGTTTGGCCAGTTGATGGCAGTGACGCCGTGATTGCTGACATTACATGAAGCAGAGATTGTCTCCATTGTTACTGCCAAGGACCCTCTTCCTATTCATATCTAACCAGACACCGTCTCTGATTCTATTACGTTAGGTCAGCTTTCTGATTTTATGACAGCAGGTCTCAGTTGTTACTGTATTCGGCTCAATCCCAGCTGTTTATATGCTGAAGCAAGGACCACTTTATATTACACTAAGTACATAGGAAGTTAGTATAGCATGGGGTCATATCTCAATTATTATTACAATTATAATCTTTATTGTCATAAGTAGGCTTACATTAACACTGCAATGAAGTTACTGTGAAAAGCCCCTAGTCGCAACACTCCGGCAGCTGTTCGAGTACACAGGGGGAGAATTCAGAATACCCAATTAATCTCACAGCACGTCTTTCAGGACCTGTGCGAGGAAACGGAGCACCCGGGGGAAACCCACGCAGATATGGGGAGAACACGCAGACTCCACGCAGTCATTGACCCCAGCCGGGAATCGAACCTGGGGCCCTGACGCTGCGAAGGAATAGTGCCAACCAATGTCATAGTCTATGTCTAAATTGTTACCTCACTAGATTCAATCTCCACGGATACTAAACCAGAACATGTTTCTCTTTGTATTACCTGAGCCACTGTCTCAGTTATTGCTTTACCTGAAGCTGCCACGTTCCTCAGGGTAGTGGTCTGGGACCAACCATATCCAGCTGCTTCATGAATGGCCTTTCGTCCATCACAAGGATAAAAGTGAGCGTGTTTGCAGATGACTGCACAATGTTCAACACCTTTTGCGACTCATTAAATGCAGTCCATGTCAGAATGCAACAAGATCTGGACTATATTCAGGCTTGGCAAGTGGCAAGTGCGGCAATGTCCCGCTCTAACACGAGAAGATCTAACCATCTTCCCTTGACATTCAATGGCATTACCATCACCGTGTCCCCATTATGAATATTCAGGGGGCTGCTGTTGCCTGGAAACTGAACTGGATTAGCCATATAAATACTGTTGCGATCTGAACAGGTTAAAGGCGAGGAATCCTGCCGCGAGTAACTAACTTCCTGTCCCCAAAGCCCGTCCAACATCATCAGGGCTCAAGTCAGGAGTGTAATGGAAAACTCTCCACTTGTCTGGATGAGTGCAGCTCCAACAACATTCGAGAAGCAAGACGCCATCCGGGAGAAAAGAGCCTGCTTGATTGCTAACCCTTCCAAAAACGTTATTTCCCTCCAACCGAAGAATAATGGCAGCTTTCTGTCCCACCTAAAAGATGCATTAGTGCAACTCAACAAGGTTCCTTCGGCAGCACCTTCCAAACCCATGACCACTGCCACCTGGAAGGACAAAGGCAGCAGATACCTGGGATCACCTTCAAGCCACTCACCATCCTGACATGGAAATATACCGCCGTTACGTCACTTTCGCTGGCGCCATTATGCTGGAATTCCCTCCCTAACAGTTCTGTGGCTGGGCCTATACGTTAGGAACCACAGCGATTTAAGAAGGCAACTCCCCACCACCTTCTGAAGGGCAATTAGAGATGGAAAAGCAATGTTGACCTAACCAGACACGCTCCCATCCCATCAATGAATTGACAATACAGTGCAGAGACAGGGGCTGGTCCAATATAGACAGATATATATGCTAAAGTAGTGATCACATGAACTTGTCGTGAGAGTAATAAACATTATTGATATATGGATTAGGTAGGCATAAGAAAGACGGCACCTGATCTAGCATTGGAATAAGCGTGTATTTGTGTGGGCATAATCGTAAAAATACTTTGTACAATAATAATTGGAATAGGTCAAAATACTAATACAGTAAACAGCCTGTTAGAACCGACAGGGACAGAGATCTCAGAAATGATACTAAGAATAATAATAACCTGTATTATTGTCAAAAGTAGGCTTAAATGAACAGTGCAGTTAAGTTACTGTGAAAATCCCCTAGTCGCAACACAATGGCGCCTGTTCGGGCACACTGAGGGAGAATTCAGAATGTCCAATTCACCTAACAAACACGTCTTCGGGGACGTTAATAATAATGGGACTAATGATAGAGAATCAAAGCATTAAAACCTGAATGGCAGATAGGCTATTAGTTTAACCATCACATAGATAGTGTCTTTGTGTCCACCCTTATTGCATACTTGCTTTAAATGCAAACAATACAGAGATTGATGCAATTTTAAAATTTGCAACCTGCAGTGCATTATTGAACACATCACTGGCCCCGGTCTGATGATGAAGTACAGCCGATCAAAGTTAGGTATAAAATAACCATGTGTATGTGTGAGAGAGACAGACAGCGCCTATTGCATTGTCGCCAATGTTTCAGCGCCTATTGATATATCAGATTTTCCCCCAAATGCTTAATTACAGAATCAAGCACCATTTCAATATGAACTGGATGAAGTTAGTGTAATGGTAAAAAAAACACCCAGAATTGCTGGAATTTCTCTGCATGTCAGTCAGAATGTGAGGAGAGAAACAGAGTTCATGTTCCATATCACTGACAGAATATCAGCACCAGGTTCATCCACCTGAAACTCACTGTATTTCTCTCCGAAAATACGACCCGCCAGAGCAGCACATTTTGTCGAACTTCTGTTTCTGAGCTGTTTGACCTGGGTTCAAATTCCACTCCAGGGTTTGGTGACCATGGAAGGAGTGTTCGTGCAACTGAAACGGGTTATTGAACAGCTTCCTAAATTATTCACCCTCTCTACACCTTATTGTGAGAGCGGAAATAATATGAATGTATGAAAAACAAACGGATTTCCATCCGCTTTCTGACCGGTTGAGACTTTCCAGCACTTTATGTGTTCATTTTAGATTTCTCGTATGTGTGGTGTGTTACCTTTGTACTAATGTAATGGGAAATGCAAACAGGTTTTGTTGCCATTAATCGTTAGTGATACTCTCACCCCTGACTCTCAATTCTCACGGTGATAGTTTGGATCAAAATCCTTCTGTTTACTTGTATCCATTATTTTCGTCGACTCAACTGCATTGAGGGGACAAGAAGACCAGAAGAAATAGGCACAAAAGTCGGCCATTCAGCCCTTCGAGCCCGCTTCACCATTTAATAGATCCACATTCATGGCGAATCGCACACTCATTAAATTCCATGAACCTTTATTCCTTACTGGTTAAAACCTTTCGATCTCAGCCTTGCAAATGGTCAAGGACTCGGTCTCCACAGCTTCCTGGGGTAACGAATTCACAAGATTCACCACTCTTTCAGAGAACAAAACCTTCCTCAAATCCGGCTTATTCTGTGTCCCTGCCCTCTGGTCCTACACTATCCCATGAATGGAAACATCCTCCCTATATCTACCCTGTCTACCCGCCTCAGAATCTAAAGGGTGAAGGACAGAACAACTCTGAACAATCTCTACATCCAGCGAAAGACGGGTTCCTGGGACATCATTCTTTAATTACTTTAAAATAACAATTTTTCTCTTTCCAATTGAGGGGCATTTGGCCTGGCTAATCCACCATCCTTTAGGTTGTGGAATGAGACTCGGGCAGAATGTGCAAACTCCACACAGACATGACCCGGGGACGGGATCGAACCCGGGTCCTCAGCGCGGTGAGGCAGTAGTGCTAAGCACCGCACCACCCTGACGCTCTCCTGGAACATCATTAAAGTTTACGTTCCTGCCAACATCGAAAAAAACAAACAACTTCAATCTCATTGGATTTGTCAAGGGATTTCCAACTGCTGGGCGGGTCAGATATAATAATAATCACAGAGACCGGCTCCAGTGTATCAATAACAGAGATGCCGGGCCCGGGGCCAGACTGGGGTCAGGTATAATAATAATCACAAAGACCGGCTCCAGTGTATCAATAACAGAGACTACCCGGCCCGGGGTCAGACTGGGGTCAGGTATAATAATAATCACAGAGACCGGCTCCAATGTATCAATAACAGAGACTGGTGATAATCTTCGATGAAGGGAGACAGGGGATCCCATGAACAGCTGATTTTAAGATGAAGTGAAACTATCAGAAAGCAATGATGCTCCGGGCCCCAGCCAAGGCTTCATTATCATGCTGAGTGACAGGGATGTGTGTGGGAAAAGCGGATTGGAAACTTCATTGAGTGAGGTGCGTGTGATTGACTCCACCTCGGATCGTTTATACCCAATGGAAGGATAATTATTGCAGACCCTATAATGGTGCATCTGTCGGCGGAAACAAAAACATCTGTTGCTTCTTATTGTTACGAACAGTTCTCCATTTACATAGAAACGCGAGAGCCGGTTCCGGCAGCTTATGAACACTATATTTCTTTGGTAAATTTAGAGTATCCATTTATTTATATTTTCAATTAAGGGGCAATTTAGCGTGGCCAATCCACCGACCCTTCACAGCTTTGGGTTGTGGGGGTGAAAAACACGCCGTCACGGCGAGAAGGTGCAAACTCCACACGGACAGTAACCCAGGACCGGGATCGTACTGGAGTCCTCAAAAGCGTAGGCAGCAGTGCTAACCACTGCACCACCCTACCGTCCCATCTTATGGACACTTCTGTTTAAATCATCAGTTTCAGACACAAAGACTAAAAGCCAAAGACTCATCACAGGAAGAATTAGTGCCACAAATGTTAACGATAATTGTTCTTTTTCGAAACAAGTGCTATTCACTGTTACTTTGTCCAAAGTAGTGGGTTGCAAACAGCAACGGACCTCTGAAAGATTCGTGGCAATTATCGACACACACCCAGGTTCTGCCGAAAGACAGATGTAATGATGTGTAATGTGACAGATGTGTAATGATTGTATTATATTCGGCCTCAATGAAGGACAGAGGTAGATACAGAAAAAGTGCTGGGACAATGATTATAGATGAACCATCCAACTGGTCCCATTCCCTCTCATCCTTCAGATCTTAATACCTTCAAATATTTATCCATCATTTTCCAAAGTTGCTGTTAAATCTGATTCCATCATACTTTCCAGATGTGTATTCCAGTTTATAACAACTGGCTGTGTAAAAACAATCCTCTTGTTCAATACAGTAAATCTGTGTCCTCTGGTTACAGACCCTCCTGCCAGTTGTAATAGTGTCTCTTTAATCACTGTACTCAAACCTTGATGGTTTTGTTTTAGAAGTTTAATGAAATAGACACACATAAAGGTGGAGAAAGATACAGAGAGAGAAAGTGAAACTGAGCGAAGAAATGAGAAAGAGAGACGTGGGGTTGAGCGATAAAATCTGAGAAACAGTAAAGACAAATTACACAGCGAGAGGGAGAATGATAAAATAGTGAAATGGAGCAAGATATAATTTCCTCGCTTCAGAGAACCGGGGAAACTCACTGACTGATCCACTGACCATCCAGTTATGACCTGGAATGGAAGCTTTAAACAGATCACAACAGGTTCATTTGTAAATGTCACCGCAATGTGATCTGTGTGACTCTGCCCTGACTCTGTGGGCGGATATAAGCCGCATTAACAGATGTTCTCACCAGATTGTGGTCCCTGGATTTATTTTCTGCTCAGAAGTGAGATGTGCGGTTTGGAATCGGCAGCAGAGAAACAGGAAGTTGTGTTACCTGAGAATGAAACAGCAGGCGTCAGTTTCATGTTATCGCCGTGAACAGTCTTCCTGCCTGTGAGGGTGAACTCACTCTGACAGCATCAAGAACACCCACACAGATTGCTGCCGGCCTCAGCATTACATTCACATCCATTCCCATTGCCTTGAAAAAGTTAGATTATTTGTTTAGAAACACAGTAACCGATCGGGAGGTGCACAGATGATCTTCACTGGTCATAATACAAATAATAATCTGGAGACATGAAGGGAAATTAAAACAACAATCTGTTAACAGAGGTTACACTAATGTAGAAAGTTTGAAGGCATTTGATGTCAGAGCGAGAGAGAGGTGGGGGGCAGGGGGTAGAGAGAGAGAGAGAGGGGGGGGGAGAGAGAGGGGGTGGGGGGGGGGAGCGGTTAAGTGAATGATCCATTGCCTTTCTGGCACAGAATTTTCCTCTGATGACGTTTTGGTGCTTCATTATTGTCAGAAGTGCCTTCAGTAAAAAAGATTTAAACAGGAGGTGCCATTTAAACACTAGGTTCCAGACTCGGCTGCTGTGTGCCTGTGTGAGTGAGTTAAGTCTGAGAGAGAGAAGAGGGTTCAACTGATTTCGGTGCAGACTGAGACAGAGAAAGCGAGGTGAACCGATATGTAAGTAAATTGAAAGATACATTTGCCTTTTCAATGGAATGGACAGCTCGATATTACTGTCTAGATCACTCAAGACAATACATTACAAGTACATATTGAGTGTCGCGTAGGATGTGGAAGGTAATCTCAATAAAATGTCGTCATCTGCTGAAAAATAATTGCAATTATTGGCAACGCCATTTTGCAAACAATGAATAATGATGTGTTCCAGATTAACCGGCCGATATAGACATACAGGCACACACATAGGCACATATATCCACACACAGACACACACACAGACACACACACATACACACACACACATACAGTTTCAGTCTCTGTCTCTCACAATCAGTGGCCACACTAAAACCAAACAGAAATCCATTCGGCAAAACGGGTGAAAGACAATTCGGACCATGAAAGGAAACAGTGGCTAACTGCCACGGATGAACACAAGTCTGAATTAGTCATATCCAACACAATGGAGTTTGTGACTGTGTTGTGCAATGTGAAGTTCAATGACTTCCGGTGGCTGTGATGGATCAGTAAGCCACACATTTGGAAGCTCCAGTTTTAAAGAGATTTTTCGGCTCTTTTGAGAGTCCAAAACGGAAATTTTTCGACGTCTCCCGGTGGGGGAAGGTGTGCTGAACGACTTTCCCTACAGTCCATGACTCGAACTCGGAGTGGAAAGGGGGAAAAAACAGCAGCAGCTCCTCAGAAAAAACGGGGGAAAGGATCCAAGATGGCCACCGACAGAGCTCCAGAGGAATTGAGACTCTGGGCCCAGGAACAACAAACTGATCTCCTGCGCTGCTTTAAAGAATTCAAGGATGAAGTACTGAGCTCTCTGCAGGAAACGAACAGAAGGCTGTCAGAGATTCAGTCCACCCAGGGTGCTGCCATCAAGAAGTTGCAGACGCAGGCCATTGAACGAGAGGAGGAGGCCGTGGTCCTCGTGAGTAAGGTGGAGGGGCACGAAGCACTCCACAAGAAGTGGCAGGAACGCTTTGAGGAGCTGGATCACCGCATGAGGCGGAAAAACCTGCGGATCTTGGGCCTTGCAGAGGGGCTGGAGGGATCGGACCTGACAGCCTATGTGGCTGTCATGCTGAATTCGCTGGTGGGGGCCGGATCTCTCCATCTGCCCTTGGAGCTGGAGGGAGCGCACAGGGTGCTGGCCAGGAGGCCCAAGGAAGATGAACCCCCGCGTGCGGTGCTGGTGAGGTTCCACCGGTTCAGTGATCGGGAGTGTGTGCTGCGCTGGGCCAAGAAGGTGAAGAGCAGCAATTGGGAGAATGGGGTAGTGCGGATCTACCAGGACTGGAGTGCGGAGGGGGCTAAGCGGCGGTCCGGATTTAATCGGACGAAAGAGGTGCTTTATAGAAAAAAGATAAAGTTCGGAATGTTGCCGCCCACACGCCTGTGGGTAACTTATTTGGACCGGCACCATTATTTCGATTCCCCGGAGGAGGCGTGGGCCTTCGTGCGGACGGAGAAACTGGACTTGAACTAGGGGTTGGGGGTTGCGAGGTCGGCTGTAAGGTATTAGTGCTGGATTTTGCTGTTGCTGTGTTCTCTTTTTCTTCTGTTGTTTTCTTCTTGTTTTAGTACTTTTGCAATTTTGATATGGTTATTTACGGAGGGGTCGTTCTGCTATGTTTTTGTTTTTGTGCTGTGGGACATTGTCTGGGCTGTGTATCTTGAGGGGAGGGTCGGGGGGATATGTTGTATTCTATGCCGGAGTGGGGGTATGGAGTGGGGCTGATATTTGGGAGCTGCGTCAGAAGGGTGAGGTGGGGCAGTGCAAAACCGCGGGCTTTCCTCTGGTTTCCCGTGCTGCGGGGCTGGGGGGGTGGAGATGGTGATGGGGGAGGCGGGGCCTTAACTGGTTCTTCCCCGCGCTGGAGCGGTGCCAGGAGGAGGGATAGATTGGGGGATGATCCCACTTCGGGAGGGGTCGGGCTATTGGCGGGAGTTTCCGGGGTCAGCAGAAGTTAGCTGACCCACGGAAGTACAATGGAGGACGGTTCGCGGCTGGGAGGGTTCCTAGCCTGGGGGGGAAGGGAGGGGGGGAAAGGGGATTACCGGGTTGCTGTTGGTAGGGTCAAGAAGGAGCTGGTGGGGGCTGGGGGGACAGAGGTGAGGGGTTGTCGCTATGGGGACGGGGTCGAGCAGGGGGTGCTGGCTTGGGGCGGGCAGTCAACGGGCTATGGCTAGCCGACGGGGGAGGGGGGGCGGGACGCCCTCTGATCCGGTTGGTCACCTGGAATGTGAGAGGGTGGAATGGGCCGGTGAAGCGGTCGAGGGTACTGGCTCACCTGAAGGGGCTAAAGGCGGATGTGGTAATGCTTCAGGAGACCCACCTGAGGGTGGCGGACCAGGTCCGCCTGAGGAAGGGATGGGTGGGGCAGGTTTTCCACTCGGGGTTGGATGTGAGGAACCGGGGAGTGGCGATTCTGGTGGGGAAAAATGTGTTGTTTGAGGCATCGGAGGTGGTGGCGGATAAGGGGGGTAGGTATGTGATGGTTAGGGGCAGGCTACAAGGAGAGAAGGTGGTACTGGCTAGTGTGTATGCCCCAAATTGGGACGATGCGGGCTTTATGAGGCGTATGTTGGGACGGATCCCGGATCTGGAGGCAGGAGGTCTGATCATAGGGGGGGACTTTAATACGGTGTTGGATCCTTCACTGGATCGGTCCAGCTCTAGGACGGGTAGGAGGCCGGTGGCGGCCAAGGTACTGAGAGGGTTTATGGACCAGATGGGTGGGGTGGATCCATGGAGGTTTGTAAGGCCGAGGGCACGCGAGTACTCTTTCTTCTCCCACGTACATAGGGTCTACTCTCGGATAGATTTCTTCGTGGTGAGTAGGGGACTGATTCCGAGAGTGGAGGAGGCCGAGTATTCGGCCATTGCAATCTCCGACCACGCTCCGCGTTGGATAGAGTTGGAGATGGGAGAGGTGCGAGACCAACGTCCATTGTGGCGGTTGGATGTGGCGTTGTTGGCGGAGGAGGAGGTGTGTAGGAGGGTCCAGGCAAGTATTGAGGGGTACCTTGAGGTGAATGATACGGGGGAGGTTCAGGTGGGGATGGTCTGGGAAGCCCTGAAGGCAGTAATTCGTGGGGAGCTGATATCCATCCGGGCACACAGGTAGAGGAGCGAGAGGAGTGAGAGGGATAGACTGGTGGGAAAGATGCTGGAGGTGGACAGGAGGTATGCAGAGGCACCAGAGGAGGGACTGTTGGGGGAGAGGCGCAGCCTGCAGGCTAAATTTGATTTGCTGACCACTAGAAAGGCGGAGGCACAGTGGAGGAAGGCACAAGGGGCAGTGTACGAACATGGTGAAAAGGCGAGTAGGATGCTGGCTCATCAGCTGCGTAAGCGGGATGCGGCTAAGGAGATTGCTGGAGTGAGAGATAAGAGTGGGAATGTGGTGCGGAAGGGGGTAGAGGTGAATGAGGTCTTCAAGGATTTTTACAGGGAACTGTACCGGTCGGAGCCAACGGGGGAGAGGAGGGGAATGGAGAGGTTCCTTGACGGGCTTTCTTTCCCGAAGGTGCAGGAGGAGAAGGTGGAGGGGTTGGGTGCGCCGATTGAGCTGGAGGAGCTAGTTAAGGGGATCGGGCAGATGCAGTCAGGGAAGGCACCGGGGCCGGATGGGTTCCCGATGGAATTTTATAAAAAGTTTGTGGATCTAGTGGGCCCCTTGCTGGTGCGAACACTCAATGAAGCGTGGGAGGGGGGGGGACTTTGCCCCCGACGATGTCACGGGCGCTGATCTCGTTAATTTTAAAGAAGGACAAGGACCCCCAGCAGTGTGATTCATACAGGCCCATATCTCTCCTCAACGTGGACGCTAAGGTGCTGGCAAAAATCCTGGCCACCAGGCCAGAGGACTGTGTGTCAGTGGTTGTGCACGAGGACCAGACAGGTTTTGTGAAGGGAAGGCAGCTGAACACGAATGTGCGGAGATTGCTGAATGTCATCATGATGCCGGCGATTGAGGGGGAGGCAGAGATAGTGGTGGCACTGGATGCGGAGAAGGCCTTCGATAGAGTGGAGTGGGGGTACCTATGGGAGGTGTTGGGGAGGTTTGGATTTGGTGAAGGGTTCATTAGATGGGTAAGGCTGTTATATGAGGCCCTGATGGCGTGCGTGGCTACGAATAGGAGGAGGTCGGAGTACTTCCGGCTTTACCGAGGGACCAGGCAGGGTTGCCCCTTGTCCCCCTTGTTGTTTGCACTGGCAATCGAGCCGCTGGCGATGGCATTGAGAGATTCAGAGAGGTGGAGAGGCTTGGTGCGAGGTGGAGAGGAACATAGGGTGTCGTTGTATGCCGACGACCTGTTACTGTATGTGGCGGACCCGGTGGGAGGGATGCAGGGAGTGATGGAGTTACTAGCCGAGTTTGGGACCTTCTCAGGTTATAAATTAAACTTAGGCAAGAGCGAGGTGTTTGTGGTGCACCCTGGAGACCAGGAGGAAGGGATTGGTAGGCTCCCGCTTAGGCGGGCAGGGGAGAGCTTTAGGTACCTGGGGGTGCAAGTGGCCAGGGACTGGGGGACTCTCCACAAGCATAACTTTACCAGGCTGGTAGATCAGATGGAGGAGGAGTTCAGGAGGTGGGACATGCTGCCATTGTCGTTGGCGGGGAGGGTGCAGTCCGTCAAAATGACAGTGCTTCCAAGGTTCTTGTTCCTTTTTCAGTGCCTGCCCATATTTATCCCCAGGGCCTTCTTTAGGAGAGTGACTAGCAGTATTCTGAGTTTTGTGTGGGCACATGGGACTCCGAGAGTGAGGAGGGTGTTCCTGGAGCGAGGAAGGGATGGAGGTGGGCTGGCACTGCCCAACCTTCTGGGGTACTATTGGGCAGCCAATGTGTCAATGGTGCGTAAATGGGTGATGGAGGGGGAGGGGCGGCGTGGAAAAGAATGGAGATGGCGTCATGTAGAGGTACGAGCCTGGGTGCCATGGTAACGGCACCGTTGCCGCTCTCCCCTAAGAGGTTTACCACGAGCCCGGTGGTGGCGGCGACCCTAAGAATCTGGGAACAATGGAGACGGCATCGGGGGGAAACAAGGGGCTCGATGGAGGCTCCACTGGGTGGCAACCATCGGTTCATCCCGGGGAACACGGATGGGGGATTCAGGGGGTGGCAAAGGGCGGGCATCAGCAAATTGAGGGACCTGTTTATTGGCGGGAGGTTTGCGGGCCTGGGGGAACTGGAAGATAAATTTGGCCTTCCCCAGGGGAACATGTTCAGATACCTGCAGGTAAAGGCGTTTGCTAGGCGACAGGTAGAGGGATTCCCTTTGCTGCCCTCGAAGGGGGCGATGGACAGAGTGCTTTCGGGGGTGTGGGTAGGAGAGGGGAAGGTGTCTGACATCTATAAGGTAATGCAGGAGGTGGAGGAGTCGTCAGTGGAGGAGTTGAAGGCTAAATGGGAGGAGGAACTCGGGGAGCAGATAGAGGACGGGACTTGGGCGGATGCCTTGGAGAGAGTCAACTCTTCCTCCTCATGTGCGAGGCTTAGTCTCATCCAATTTAAGGTGCTGCACCGGGCCCACATGTCCGGGACTAGGATGAGTAGGTTCTTCGGGGCTGAGGACAGGTGCACCAGATGTTCGGGGAGTCCTGCGAACCACGCCCATATGTTCTGGGCATGCCCAGCACTGAAAGAATTCTGGAAGGGGGTGGCGGGGATGGTGTCGAGGGTGGTTGGATCCAGGGTCAAACCAGGGTGGGGACTCGCGATTTTTGGAGTTGCGGTAGAGCCGGGAGTGCAGGAGGCGAAAGAGGCCGGTGTCCTGGCCTTTGCGTCCCTAGTAGCCCGTCGAAGGATTCTGTTACAATGGAAGGATGCAAGGCCCCCAAGTGTGGAGACCTGGATCAGTGACATGGCGGGATTTATAAAATTGGAAAAGGTCAAATTTGCCCTGAGAGGATCAATACAAGGGTTCTATAAACGATGGCAGCCTTTTTTGGACTTCCTGGCTCAGAGATAGGTAACTGGGTCAATAGCAGAAGCAACCCGGGGGGGGGGGGGGGGGGGGCGGGGGGGGGGGTGCATTATTGTAGTGTTTATTCTGTAACTTTATAGTGTGTTAATATGCGTTGTTGTTAAAATGCTGGGGTGTTCATGGGGATGGGGCGAATGTATATGATTGTTAATATTATTGTTATTTTCGGTATTTTACTAAGGTGTGTCAATGTTGTATAAAATCAAAATTTCTCAATAAAAATGATTAAAAAAATAAAAAATGTGAAGTTTAATATGGCGCCGGTGTTTCTGTTCCTCAGCCTGGTGATGAAGTGAATGTCACAAGATTCGCTCCAACCTTTCAGCAAAATATTACACACCCATTACCAGACCAATCACACAACACCAAATAGTTATTCATTATGCTTTTGTAAGTGAATTAAGTCTGAGAGAGAATAGAGACATTAATTAATCTAGGTGTAGTCTGAAACAAAGAGATGAGAACAGATCGGCAGGAGTTTTAAGGATGTATTTGCCTTTCCAACGAACTTCCATAACAGCTAATAGTTATTGAGACGACAAAATGTATTCTTCCAAACACAAGTGAGACCCCTTTCCACGCAGAAGGCAGTGGCGCAGTGGTATTGTCGCTGGATTCGTAATCCAGAGACCCAGAGTCAAGCTCTGGGGACCCGGGCTCCCACCACGGCAGGTGATGAGATTTGAATCAAAAAAGATCTGGAATTAAAAGTCTAATGATGACCATGAAACCATTGTTCTGTGTAATCAAACCGCACCTGGTTCACTGATGTCCTTCAGGGAAGGATATCTGTCGCCCTTAACTAGTCTGGTCGACATCTGACTCCAGATGACTCCACAGCAATGTCGTTGACTCTGAAATGCCCTCAGGGATGGGTGAGAACTGCAGGATCAGCCAGCGTCATCCACATCCCATGAACGAATAAAAAGCATTTAGTATATTCAAAAGAAAATTGCATCGTTCTTTCTTTCTTTCTTTCTTTCTTTCTTTCTTTCTTTCTTTCCTTCTTTCTTTTCTTTCTTTCTTTCTTTCATTTCTTCCTTTCCTTCTTTCTTTTCTTTCTTTCATCTATCTATCTTTCATCTATCTATCCATCTTACTTTCTCTATCGTTCTATCTATCTATCTATCTATCTATCTATCTATCTATCTATCTATCTATCTATCTATCTATCTATCTATCTATCTATCTATCTATCTATCTATCTATCTATCTATCTATCTATCTATCTATCTATCTATCTATCTATCTATCTATCTATCTATCTATCTATCTATCTATCTATCTATCTATCTATCTGTCTATCGACCTACCTACCTACCTATCTGTCTATTTATCTATCCATCCATCCAGCTATCTATCTATCGACCTACCTATCTATCTATCTGTGTTTCTTTTAGACAACCTTTATTTTTTTCATTCAATTGCGCGATATGGCGCCACTGATTGGTCAGCAATTATGGCCCATTCCAAGTTGCCATTCAGAAGGTGGTGGTGAGCTGCCGCCTTGAATCTCTGCAGTCCCTGATATGCAGTTACGCCCATACAGTATTAGCGAGAGATATACAGTATTTTCACCCAGCCACGGTGAAGGAACGGCGATATATTTCCAAGTCAAAGTGTTGAGTGACTTGGAGAGGAATCTCCAGTTGGTGGTGTTGCAATGTATCTGCTGGTCTTGTCCTTGTTGATGGTCGTAGCCGTGGGTCTAGTAGGTGCTGAATATGAAACATTTATTAGTTCCAACAGTAAATCTTGCGGATGGCAACAATCAAGCGACTGATTTGTCCTGGATGGTGCAAAGCTTCTTGAGATTTGTTGAAGCTGCACTCCAGACAAGTGGAGAGTATTCCATTACACTTCAGACTTTTGCCTAGCAGATGATGGACAGGCTTTGGGCAATCGGGATGTGAGTTACTGGCCACAGGATCTCTACCCTTTGAACTGCTCTGGCAGCCACAGCATTCGTCTGGCTTGTCCAGATCAGTTTCTGGTCAATGACAACCCCCAGGACGTTGATTGTGCCGTAATCAATGAAAATAAATCTGTTGCATGATTCTGTGGGGCAAGACTTCAGTCGTGAATTCAACAGCGTCTAACAAAATAATATCAGAGAGTAGGCTTAACATAATATAAATGGAGACTTGGTTCAGTTGAACAACTGCTCCGAAATGGCGACTTCTAACATGTGCAGCAGCATGGATTCATGCATCAATTAATTAATCCGCACATAATGTAATATTAACAGATATAAGGTCTAATGCAATGATTAAAAAGAGTCAATTGCAGTAGAGAGAGATGTTGCTCAGTGCATTTCTGAATTAGACTGCAACTATTTGCTAAAGCAGTAAACACAGTCTCGTGCAGTCATAACTGAGAAAGGATGTACTGTAGTATGAAGAGAAACATGGCCTTACTTCTTGAAATGTTTAACTGTCGGTAGCATTCTCTACACAGGTACAATGCTGAGGGAAAGATAAAACGAAACATCGTCCTGTTCAATCATTCCAGAGACAAGACCCAGGGTAATAATACTTGTTACACGGTTAAGTACAGTGATAACTGAAGCAGGGATTAATGTAATACTACGAAACACAATGTGCAGTAAAATAAAAATAAATACATCGTCTAACTACAAGTAAAAACTCAACTAGAGTAAATTATACAGGCCACAGAAACATGAGCTAATGCATTAATAACTGGAATAATATCGAAAGATATAAACACTGAGAGGATCTAATTTAGAGAGAACTGAGAAAGGACCTATTTTATTTTAAACAGAGATATGGAGGAGTGTAGTAATAAATGAGATGTAACCCATTGCACGATTAATATTATAAAAAGTCTTACAACACCAGGTTAAAGTGCAACAGGTTTGCTTCAAACACTATCTTTCGGAGCATTGCTCCTTCCTCAGGTGAATGAAGAGGTATGTTCCAGAAACATATATATACAGACAAATTCAAAGGTGCAAGACAATGCTTAGAATGCGAGCATTTGCAGGGAATTAAGTCTTTACAGATCCAGAGATAGGGGTAACCCCAGCTTATGAGGTGTGAATTGTCTCAAGCCAGGACAGTTGGTCGGATTTCGCAAGTTCAAGGGGCCGAACGGCCTACTCCTTCACCTATTGTCTATGCTTCTATACTTCTATGGTTCTATGTAATGCAACAAAGCCTAAATTAGATATGAACTGAACCAGGGTCTAGTACAATAATTCCTGGTACAGGGTCTACATTAATCTCAACTGAGACAAGGCCGAGTGCAGTGATTTCTGAGGGGAGGGAGTCTTCAATTATGTAAATTTAGACAGGGTTCTCGAGCACTAATTGCTGATCGAGCGTCAAGATTAATATAAAGTGAGACAGATTCTAGTGCCGTAATTATTGATGCAGGGTCTAGCTTAACGAAAACTGAGATAAGGTCTAATGCAGTGACTACTGATTCAGGGTATACATTCGTACAAAGCGAGACAGGGTCGATTGCAGGGACGGCCCAACATTAATGTTAATCAATGTAGGGCCGAGTGTGGATTTACCGTTACACGGTTGAGATTATATACATTAAGACAGATGTGCGTTTTTTCTGCGTGTTTGTCCGTGTGCGTGGACATTTTCACACCAAACTCCTGCACAAATCATTCCTTTGTTTTATACACCAATTAATGGGACGGGGTATGGGGAACTTTACTCTCCACATACCCTGCGTTTTTCCTGCTCTGCAAGTATCTGATGGTCCGGCAAAGAGGAAGCTTTACTCTGTTCCTCACATGTGCTTTACCTGTCCTTCACATGTTAGATGGCGGATGTTGTGGAGGGGGCTTTGCTCTGTACTGTACCTGTCCTTCGAGTATTTGAGGGGAGATTGTTCAGGGAAATTCATTAAGTAACTAAATGTTTACTGTTGAGGCCCTGGGAATATATAACAGGTTTTCGGAAGTTTTCTTCTTTATCCAAATCTGTGACGCATATGGCCTGAGAGTGTTTGCTGGTTCAGTGTGCAGGAAGGTTTGCTCTGTATACGACCCCGTCCTGTACCTGACCTGCGAGAAATTGACGGAATAGTTTAGAGAAGCAGAGCGTTACTAAAACTGTCCTTGGAATTCTGGTGGGACGCAAGGAATGGTAAGGTCTGGGACCAATGTCTTAATGTCTGTGTCATATTTGAAAAGTGAGCAAAACGGATGCTCAGATGATTAAAGGTGTAGTGCAGAATGTGTACAACAGTGACTAAGGGATAGAATACAGTGTAGCTGTTAACAATTGTTTCAGATTGGGTGGGGTACAGAGTGTTATTCTCCAGTGGGTAATATTAGCAGCACTGCTTTTTCTGTTATATATTAATAGACAGGACTCGGGACTCGGGTTCACAGGATATCAATTGAAAAGTTGCATATGTTTCCCAAATTGGAAATGCAGTAAACAGGGAAGAGGATTACATACATAGATACATAGAAGTTAGGAGCAGGAGGAGGGCTTTTGGCACTTCGAGCCTGCTCCGCCATTTATCACGATCATGGCTGATCATCCAACTCAATAGCCTCATCCTGCTTTCTTCCCACAGCCTTTGATCCCATTCTCCCCAAGCGCTATATCCAGCCGCCTCTTGAATGTATTCAATGTTTTGGGATCAACTATTTCCTGCGGTCATGAATTCCACAGCCTCACCACTCTTTGAACATAGAACATTACAGCGCAGTACAGGCCTTCGGCCCTCGATATCGCGCTGACCTGTGAAACCACTCTAAATCCCATCTACACTATTCTCTTATCGTCCATATGTCTGTCCAATTACCATTTGAATGCCCTAAGTGTTGGCGAGTCCACTACTGTTGCAGGCAGGGCATTCCACGACCTTACTACTCTCTGAGTAAAGAACCTACGTCTGGCATCTGTCCTATATCTATCTCCCCTCAATTAAAAGCTATGTCCCCTCGTGCTAGACATCACCATCCGAGGAAAATGGCTCTCACTGCCCAGCCTATCTAATCCTCTGATCAGCTTGTATGCCTCAATTAAGTCAATTAAGATCTTCCCTCCATACCAGGCAACATCTTGGTAAATCTCCTCTGCACCCTTTCCAATGCTTCCACATCCTTCCTACAATGCGGCGACCAGAATTGCACGCAATACTCCAAATGCGGCCGCACCAGTTTCGTACAGCTGCAACATAGAACATAGAACAGTACAGCACAGAACAGGCCCTTCGGCCCTCGATGTTGTGCCGAGCAATTATCACCCTACTCAAACCCACGTATCCACCCTATACCTCTAACCCAACAATCCCCCCAACCTTACTTTTTAGGACGCTACGGGCAATTTAGCATGGCCAATCCACCTAACCAGCACATCTTTGGATTGTGGGAGGAAACCGGAGCACCCGGAGGAAACCTACGCACACACGGGGAGGACGTGCAGACTCCGCACAGACAGTGACCCAGCCGGGAATCGAACCTGGGACCCTGGAGCTGTGAAGCATTTATGGTAACCACCATGCTACCATGCTGCCCACATGACCTCATGGCTTCGAAACTCAATCCCTCTACCAATAAAAGCTAACACACCGTACGCCTTCTTAACCCTCTCTACCTGTGTGGCAACTTTCAGGGATCTATGTACATGGACACCGAGATCTCTCTGCTCATCCACACTACCAAGATTCTTCCCATTAGCACACTACCCTGTCTTCCTGTTATTCCTTCCAAAATGAATCACCTCACACTTTTCTGCATTGAACTCTATTTGCCACCTGTCAACCACCCGTGTGTTAAGCACCTTGGACTTTGCCCTCGTGAACCCTTGCCAGAACTCTCTAAGCTCCGGGCATGCCCAAAACCTGTGTGTGGACATGGTTTGCAGGGCTGCCCTTGCACCTCATACAACTGTCCTCTACCCCAAAAAACTTGCTCATTCTCGCTGCTGTCATGTGGGCCCGGCGTACCACCTTAAATTGAATTAGGCTGAGCCTGGCACATGATGAGGAGGAATGAACCCTGCCCAGAACCTTTGCCCACAGACCCGCTTCCAACTCCTCACCAACTCGTCCTCCCACTTGCCCTTCAGCTGCTCCACCGGGGTTTCCTCCGCCTCCTGCAGTTCCTGGTAGATATCCGACACCTTCCCCTCCCCCACCCAGGTGCCGGAGACCACCCTGTCCTGTATCCTCAGTAGCGGCAGCGTTGGAAAGGCCACTACATGTTTTTTCAGGAAGGCTCGTGCTTGCAGATATTTGAAAGCGTTTCCTGGCGGCAGATTAAATTTGTCCTCTAGCGCCTTCAAACTGGGAGAGCTTCCGTCTATGAACAGGTCTCCCATCCTTCAGATACCTACCCTCTGCCAGCTCTGGAACCCACCATCCATCCTACCCGGGACAAACCTGTGGTTCTTGCATGAGGACAGGGCATCCATGGTTGTCAAGGGAAGTCAAGGACAGCATAAAAGCAAAGGAATAAGCAGACAACGTGGTGAAGATTAATGGGATGCCAAAGGATACGGAAGCTTTTAAAAGCTGATATAATGTAAAAGCTGATAAAAAAAATTATTATTACTTTTGAACTGAGGGCACTGTTTCTACGTTTTCATACGACGCCAAGATATGTAGAGGAACAAGTCGTGCTGAGGAAGCAGAAAGGCTGCAAAAAGACCTGGTCAGGCTAAGAACGATGTGCTGGCCTTGGAGAAGCTCCCGAGGAAATTCACAAGACTGATCCTCGGAATGACTGGCTTGTCATATGAGGAGCGCTTGAAGACTCTGGGTCTGTACTGAATAGAGTTTAGAAGGATGAGGTGCTGTGAGGGGAGTGGGGCGTGGGGCGGGGGCGGGGGTGGGGTCACATTGATAGTTACAGAATAGTGAGAGGCCTAGTAGGTGAAACTAGAACCCGAGGTCACAGCCTCAGATTTAAGGGACGAGCCTTCAAAACTGAGAAGAGGAGCAATTTATTCAGCCAGAGTGTCTTGAATCTGTGGAACTCAGTCCCGCAGCAGGCTGTGGAGGCCAAATCACTGAGTGTCTTTAAGATAGAGATAGACAGGCTCTTGATTAATAAGGGGACCAGGGATTATGGGGAGAAGGCGGATAAGGGGACCAGGGATTATGGGGAGAATGGGGATTAGAAACATAACAGTCATGATTGAATGCGAAGCAGACTGAATGAACTGAAAGGCCGGGTTCAACTCCTATGTTTTATGATTTTATGGGAGGAAAACCATATATGGACGATTTTAGAATAGATAGGTGCTTGATTGCCGTTTCAGATATGGTGGGTGGAAGGGCATCTTTATTTCCTGTATATCTCTCAGACTCTATGATTCTATGACAGGATCTAAAACAATAATCACTAATACTAACACTAACACTAACACTAATAGATTAACCTAAATTGAGATTGAATCTCGTGCAGAGATTACTGATACAGGGTCCAGATTACCATAAACTGAGACAGGTTCTAGTGCAGCGATTACTCTTACACAGATTGATTAAACTTAAATGAGATAGGATCTAAAGCAGTGATTATTGGTACAGGATCTAGAATATTATAAACGGAGGCAGGGTCTATTGCAGTCATTCCTGGTCAGGGTCCGGATTAAACACGTGTAAAGAGTTATTAAGGCAGATTACCAAAAACGTGGTTGACGAGGCATGTTATGGGATGATTTTAATAAGGGAATTGAGGTAAAGAGGAGTAGGGAATGAATACCAGAGCTTAGGACCGAGGCATATGAAGGCATCGCAAAGTGAACCAAATAATTCTGAAGATAACAATATGTCTTGATCGATTGGAGTTGCAAAAATTAAGAAAAATGTTTCATATTCACACCTACACTAACGACCAATACGTTTGTGCAGCGATTTTAGTTGCTCTTCTAACCAGATGAGTGTTGAATGATTGGGGCGCCATTTCTCCTATGGGTGCCCACCATTACCATCGTGGCGATACAGTGAGAACACGGTTCTGTCTAACTCTGCCAGTGCATTAGGTGATTGGTTAATATAAATCGAGAGACAACAGGAACATGGTCCGGTGTAATATCAACAGAGACAGGCCCTGGTGAGATGTAAAGATACAAATTCCTGTGGAATATAGAAGAGGCGGAACTTAATGTAATATAATCCTATGCATGTTCTTGCGTGTTATTAATTGAGTGCAGCACAACTATACTAGTGTAGTATAGACAGGGACAGGGGTTACTTTAATAGTGATAAAGACAGGGTCTCATTCGACATGAGAAGTAACAGATGTGATGTAATACAGTGACATAGAAAATAGAGCAGGAGTAGACCATTATGCCCTTCGAGCCTGCTCCACTGTTCATTCTGATCATGGCACCTCAGTAACCTGTTCCCACTTTCACCCATATCATTTGGTCCCTTCAGAGCTTTGATCCCCAAGAGCTATATCTAACTCCTTCAAAACATACAATACTTTGGACTTAACTTCGTTCTGTGGTACAGAATTCCACAGGCTATCGACTCCCAGGGTGAAGTTATTGCCCCTCATCTCAGTCCTAAATAGTTTACCCCGTATCCTTAGACAGTGACCCCTGGTTCTATCTCCCCCACCATCGGGACCATCCTTTCTGCATCCGCCCTGTCACGTCCTGTTTCAATTTGATAGGTTTATAATCAGAGGGGGATTTAATATTTCATCAATTCGTGTCTTCTGATTCTCCTACCAGTGAATCAAGTTTCTTCCTAATTAATCAAACAAAACCCTTCATATTGTGACCATTGTTACACCCCTCCCAAAAACTGCTCGGTTCTAAGGAAAACAATCCCAGCTTCCAACCGCTCTGACCTTGCAGCTCATGAACTGGAAAGGCCCAGTTGTATATATTTTTCTGCCTTTCTTGTGTTCCGATGCTATTTTTGGAAATACTGACATTTTATATGGAGCCAGTAGAATTCCCGTTCACCATTACCATCGTGTCCGAATTAGACACAAGACAGGGCCAGCACGGTGGTGCAGTGGTTAGCACTGCTGTCTCACGGCGTCGAGGGACCAGGTTAGATCCCGTCTCTCGGTCCATCTCCACGTGGAGTTTGCACATTCTCCCCGTCTCTGCGTGGGTTTCACCCCCAAAACTTAAAGATGTGTAGGGTAGGTTGACTGGCTGTGCTAAATTGTCCCTTGATTTGGAAAAAAATAATTGTTTACTCTAAATTTATAATAAGACACAAGACTAAGAAAAGACTAGCCTCTGAAAATTAAATTGACCCATGTAAGGCTGGACCCAGAATTCGAACTTTAGATACACTGACCAATATTTCAGAATGTAATGTAATGCCATGATAGGTTAACAATCTTGTCTCAGTGGAATCAATATCCCCTCTCACAACAGATACCTGAGCCCACGACCCAGATGTGATGAATGCAGGAGTATTTTATGTTTCAGTTGCTCCATCTTTTAGATGTGATGTGTCTTAGGGCTGCTTTGCAATATTATGTGGGACGAGGTGGCCGAGTGGTTAAGGCGATGGACTGCTAATTCATTGTGCTATGCATGCGTGGGTTCGAATTCCACCCTCGTCGATTTTTGTGGGCAGCACAGTAGCATGGTGGTTAGCATAAATGCTTCACAGCTCCAGGATCCCAGGTTCGATTCCCGGCTGGGACACTGTCTGTGCGGAGTCTGCACGTCCTCCTTGTGTGTGAGTGGGTTTCCTCCGGGTGCTCCGATTTCCTCCCACAGTCCAAAGATGTGCGGGTTAGGTGGATTGGCCATGCTAAATTGCCTGTGGTGTCCTAAAAAGTAAGGTTAAGGAGGGGGGGGGGGGGGTGGATACGTGGGTTTGAGTAGTGTGATCATTGCTCGGCACAACATCAAGGGCCTGTTCTGTGCTGTACTGTTCTATGTTCTATTATTACTGGACTGGTAATCTGGAGGCCTGAACTATTACTTCAGAGACTCGAGTACAAATTCCATCAGAGCATATTGCAATGATGTGAGCAAAGGGTAGATATTTTGGAGGTGGTGCAGAGAAGGTTCATTAGGTTAATCTCGGGTATGGATGGATTTTCATCGGTAGCTGGAATTTCACAGCACTGAAAGAGGTTCTTCGGCCCATCGTTACTGCTCCTGTCATCAAATAGAGAAGAACCCGGCCCTGGATAGTCTTGAAACACAGATCTCTCGGTTTGCAGCGAAAAACGTTGACCAATTGCACCACAGAGACTGGCATGTGGAGAGCGTTAGTAGGGAAGACCTACACACATTGAAGTTTAGAAGAATGAGAGGCGAACTGACTGAGATATGTAGTATTTTCAAGGAGCTTGACAGTATGGATGCTCGAGGTTGTTTCTGCTTGTGGGTGAGTCTGGGACCGTAGGGCACCATCTCAGAGTAAGGTGTCGCTCATTTCAGACGAGGATGGAGCGGAATTTCGTCTCTCAGTGGGGAGTGATTCTATGGTGCAGAGAATTGGAGAGGCCGGGTCAATAAATATGTCCAAGGCTGAGACAGACAGATTTTTCATCAGTAAGGGAATCAATGGTTATGGGGATAAGGCGGAACAGTGTAGTTTAGGATCTTATCATTTATCTCAAGAGGGTTGGAATATAAAAGCAGCGATGTGCTACTGAGCCTTTATAAGGCTCTGGTTAGGCCCCATTTGGAGTACTGTGTCCAGTTTTGGGCCCCACATCTCAGGAAGGACATACTGGCACTGGAGCGTGTCCAGCGGAGATTCACACGGATGATCCCTGGAATGGCGGGTCTAACATATGAGGAACGGCTGAGGATCCTGGGATTGTATTCATTGGAGTTTAGAAGGTTAAGGGGAGATCTAATAGAAACTTACAAGATAATACATGGCTTAGAAAGGGTGGATGCAAAGAAACTGTTTCCGTTAGGCGAGGAGACGAGGACCCGTGGGCACAGCCTTAGAATTAGAGGGGGTAAATTCAGAACAGAAATGCGGAGACATTTCTTCAGGCAGAGAGTGGTGGGCCTGTGGAATTCATTGCCGCGGAGTGCAGTGGAGGCCGGGACACTAAATGACTTCAAGGCAGAGATAGATAAATTCTTGATGTCGCGAGGAATTAAGGGCTACGGGGAGAATGCTGGTAGGTGGAGTTGAAATGCCCATCAGCCATGATTGAATGGCGGAGTGGACTCGATGGGCTGAATGGCCTTACTTCCACTCCTATGTCTTATGGTCTTATGGTCTTATCAGATCAGCCACGATCTCATTGAATGGCAGATCATATTCCATGGGCCGAATGGCCACTTTCTCCTCCTACATCTTATGGTTTGAAAATGAAAATCGTTTATTGTCATGAATAGGCTTCAATGAAGTTACTGTGAAAAGCCCCTAGTCGCCACATTCCGGCGCCTGTCCGGGGAGGCTGGTACGGGAATCAAACCATGCTGCTGGCTTGCTTGGTCTGCTTTAAAAGCCAGCGATTTAACCCAGTGAGCTAAACCAGCACCTGGTTTTATGGCAGTTGGGGGCCTTTCAATTGAATGAATTAATAAATCAGAAATAAAACTGTTGCATCATTCATAATACTCATGAAGCTAGCAAAATTTTCCAAAGCCCAGCAGGTTCACCAATGTCCTTCAGGAGAAGAAATCTTCCCTCCTTACCCTGTCTGGCCTCTGTGTGTCTAGTTCAGCAGTGATGTGGTTGACGCTTAACTATCTCTGATATTGCCGAGCAAGCAAGTCAGTTCAAGGTCTGCTGCCACAGAAATCAGATGTGAATTCAACCGTCCGAAGTGAACCTTATCTAAAAGGGGGTTCACATCCGGCTTCTCAGGATGGACAGTTAATGCTGACTGTGTCAGTGAGGGTCATATTCCGAGAATAAATGTTTAAAACTGTGCAAAGTGCTGCAGATTCCGGAAATCTAAAACAAAAACAAAAAAAGGCTGCTCAGCAGGTCAGTGAGCATCAGCAGAGAGAGAAGGAGATTCACATTTCAGGTGGATTACCTCATTGACATAATGCTAAAGAGCAGAGCTGCTTTTCCCAGTATCCTCGACCAATGTCCTTGAACATAAGTCACAGATTAGCTGGTCACTTATCACATCTCAGTTTGTGGGAGCTTGCTGTGCACAAATTCCCTGTTTCCACCATTACAGCAGTGACTAAATTCAGCTAAAATATATCAGTGAGTTTGAAGGGCGTTGGAATGACCTGAGATCGGGTAAAGCGTTTTACAAAACTCTTTCCAAACGTTAACATTTTAAAATGCAGGTTGTAATATGTTGAAAGATCTGAGATTAATGTGACTATGGGTCACTCCTCTGCCTGATGTTTTAATATATCTCCTTTAAATTGGTCAATGTTTCAATTAAATTAATATTCAGAGGAATAATAGCCTGGTTAAAGATTATTTATTAATTGAGGCATCAGAACTTCCAGAATTAATACTTAATTTAAATTTATTTTTTATTTTAATTACATAACATCTGTTCTAATGGATGTTTCTATACCTTTCAACCAACTGTCAATATTCTTAAAATAAACCGCTATTTTGAGTTGAACCTGATCAATAAATGACTGTTTTATCTAGTTTTGTTGATACGAACACTTCATTGTAACCAGTGAGGTGTTTATGTAAATAAACACAGAAATAGAAGTCCCAGATTAAATTGTACACTGACAAAAACACAACAACTATTTCCCCACCTACACAGCACAGAAATAGAGGCAAAGACGCAAATAGATCAACGAATTCCAGTAATGATTGTTTTTGACATTTGTTTCTTCATCAGTTATATAAGAGAAATGTCATCATGATATCCATGTTCAGAATTAGGAAAGTGTCCCTCTGATCTCGAAATATAATGACATGCAAAATGTGTTCATAGAGTTTTCCAGTTCTCCTGTATCTGATATCTGTCCCTTTTTCCTAACTGGTTCTGTCTCATGTCTCTCCACGATGGGTCATTGCCTTTAATCGACAGCATGAAGCCAACATGTGCCGAATATAATCTCTTAGTGCAATCTCACCTCATTGGCTTCCAACTAAATGGATCGAATCCAATGAATTGGAATACATAGACGGAGTTTTACTCTAAAATGTGGTTGGAGCATTCAATTACCTTGCAGTGTTTAATGAGAACTGTGGAGAAACATTTACCCGGTGTCTAACCTGAGCTGAACAGGGTGGTGAGGATTTGATGCGGTAGTGCCGAAGGATCTTTCCCTCTTTCTAACCAGGCTAACAGAGTTAGATAGTTTCTTGATTAATAAGGGGATCAGGGGTTACGGCGAGTAGGCAGGATATGATAGGCTTTTAGAAACATAACAGTCGTGATTGAATGTGGACACACTCGATTGGCCTAATCGTCGAATTCTGCTTCTGTGTCTTATAGTTTTATGGTAGGAACACCATCTATGGACTATCTTACAATAGACAGGTCCTTGATTGCCATCGCAGATATGGTGGGTGAAGGGCATCTTTCTGTATTATAAACCTCTAACTCTCCATGACGCCATGCCAAGGTCCAAAACGATTATTACTCATATGGGGTGGAGATTAACCTAAACTAATCTAATCATATTTTTGTCACAAGTAAGCTGACATTAGCACTTCAATGAAGTCACTGTGAAAAGATCCCAGTCGCCACATTCCGCCGCCTATTTGGGTACACAGACGGAGAATTCAGAATGTCCAAATTACAGAACTGCGCATCTTTCGGGACTTGTGGGAGGAAACCGGAGCACCCGATGGAAACCCACGCAGACATGGTGAGAACATGCCGACTCCGCACTGACTGGGACTCTGGCGCTATGAACATAAGAACATAAGAACATAAGAACTAGGAGCAGGAGTAGGCCATCTGGCCCCCGAGCCTGCTCCGCCATTCAATTAGATCATGGCTGATCTTTTGTGGACTCAGCTCCACTTTCCGGCCCGAACACCATAACCCTTAATCCCTTTATTCTTCAAAAAACTATCTATCTTTACCTTAAAAACATGTAATGAAGGAGCCTCAACTGCTTCACTGGGCAAGGAATTCCATAGATTCACAACCCTTTGGGTGAAGTTCCTCCTAAACTCAGTCCTAAATCTACTTCCCCTTATTTTGAGGCTATGCCCCCTAGTTCTGCTGTCACCCGCCAGTGGAAACAACCTGCCCGCATCTATCCTATCTATTCCCTTCATAATTTTAAATGTTTCTATAAGATCCCCCCTCATCCTTCTAAATTCCAACGAGTACAGTCCCAGGCTACTC
This sequence comes from Scyliorhinus canicula, assembly GCF_902713615.1. Taxonomy (NCBI): domain Eukaryota; kingdom Metazoa; phylum Chordata; class Chondrichthyes; order Carcharhiniformes; family Scyliorhinidae; genus Scyliorhinus; species Scyliorhinus canicula. Next base: position 730,715 of record NW_024055676.1, read on the forward strand.
AACCTCTCCTCATAATCCAACCCCTTCAGCTCTGGGATTAACCTAGTGAATCTCCTCTGCACACCCTCCAGCGCCAGTACGTCCTTTCTCAAGTAAGGAGACCAAAACTGAACACAATACTCCAGGCACTAACACCTTATACAATTGCAACATAACCTCCCTAGTCTTAAACTCCATCCCTCTAGCAATGAAGGACAAAATTCCATTTGCCTTCTTAATCACCTGTTGCACTTGTAAACCAACCTTCTGTGACTCATGCACTATCACACCCAAGTCTCTCTGAACAGCGGCATGCTTTAATATTTTATCATTTAAATAATAATCCCGTTTGCTGTTATTCCTACCAAAATGGATAACCTCACATTTGTCAACATTGTATTCCATCTGCCAGACCCGAGCCCATTCACTTAACCTATCCAAATCCCTCTGCAGACTTCCGGTATCCTCTGCACTTTTCGCTTTACCACTCATCTTAGTGTCATCTGCAAACTTGGACACATTGCCCTTGGTCCCCAACTCCAAATCATCTATGTAAATTGTGAACAATTGTGGGCCCAACACGGATCCCTGAGGGACACCACTAGCTACTGATTGCCAACCAGAGAAACACCCATTTATCCCAACTCTTTGCTTTCTCTTTGCTGAAGCAACAGTGCTACTGAGATTGGATCTAGTGCAGTGATTACTGATGCAAGGTCTCAACTAGCATAAACCGAGACAGGTTCTAGTGCAGAAATTACTGATACAAAGGTTGATTACCCTTAAATCATATAGGATATAGAGCAGTGATTATTGATTCAGGGTCTGGAATATTATAAACTGAGGCATGGTCTATTACAGTCATTTATGCTGCAGGGACTGGATTAATATATGTGTGAAGACTTAAGAGGTCAGATGATTAAAAACTTGGTCGACGAGGCAGGTTATTTGGGATGATTTTATTAAGCGAATTGAGGTAAATAGGAGTAGGGAATGAATACTAGAGCTTACGGCCGAGACGCATGAAGACATTGCAAAGTGATGGTAGCGTTGTGGATAGCACAATAGCCTCACAACTCCAGGGTCCCAGGTTCGATTCTGGTTTGGATCACTGTTTGTGCGGAGTCTGCACATCCTCCCCGTGTGTGCCTGGGTTTCCTCCGGGTGCTCAGGTTTCCTCCCACAGTCCAAAGATGTGCAGGTTAGGTGGATTGGCCATGATAAATTGCCCTTAGTGTCCAAAATGCCCTTAGTGTTGGGTTGGGTTATTGGGATAGGGCGAGGTGTTGACCTTGGGTGGGGTGCTCTTTCCAAGAGCCGGTGCAGACTCGATGGGCCGAATGGCCTCCTTCTGCACTGTAAATTCTATGAAACAATTAATTCTGAATATAACTTAACGTCTTGATAAATTACAGTTGCAAAACCCACGAACAATATTTTATATGTACACCTACGCGAACGACCAATCCCTTTTTGAAGTGAATTCACTTGATCCTCTTAACCAGATGGGAGTTCTATGATTGGGTGGACATTTATCCTGTGGGTGCCATTCTGGTGATTCTGTTGGAGCACTGATCTGCTTAACACCACCAGTATATTAGGCGTTTGGTGAATATAAAACGAGGCAGGAAAAGAATCCTCACCATGAAAACAACTTTCTAATGGATAGAGTGTAATACAAGAGTAAATTCATAATTTTGAACAAAACATAGATTTCCATTAACTTTTGGAAATTGCAGTGCAGCGATGTTCACATGTAGACCTGTCCCTCAAGCTCAGTTCATTACTGGGACGGTGGTAAAATATTAAACTCAATATTACCCACATGATAGCAGAGCAAATACACATTTCATAGAACTACTTATAGGTATGAACAAGAATTAATATAATCTCTAAATCAACAATGATTGTACTCGTATAAATAAGCAAATATATACAATCATTTAGAATATCGTGACAGGCAACAGGAATATGGTCCGGTGTAATATAAACAGAGAATGGTGTGTATTTTTGGAGTAACTGATATTTTATATGGAGCCAGTGGAATTCCCTATAACGATTGCCATCATGCCAGAATAAGACCCAAGGCTAGTGAAAGACCAGCCTCTGAAAATTAAATTGACCTATTTAAGACTGGACCCATAGTTTGAACTTTAGAATCACTGAGCAATATTTCAGAATGTCAAAATACAAACCATGATAGGTTAACACTCTTGTCTCGGTGGAATCACTATCACCTCCCACAACAGATACCTAAGCATATGATCCAGACCTGTGATCCAATGCAGAAGGAGTGTTTAATGTTCAATTGTTCCATCTTTTAGATGTGATGATATTACAGTCTTCTGGATAGTCTCGCAATATTATTACAAAATGGGTAATCTGGAGGCCTGAACTAATACTCCAGACAGAGGAGTACAAATTCCACCAGGGCATATTGTAATGTTGTGAACAGTTTTGGTCTCCTTATATAAGGATATATATTTTGGAGGCAGTCCAGAACAGGTTTGTTTTTGTTAATCTCGTGTATGGAGGGATTTTCAAAGGTAGGTAGCATTTCACAGCACAGAAAGAGATCTTTCGACCCATCGTTACTCTACCTGTCAGCAAATAAAGAAGAATCCGGCGTTGAATCACAGACCTTGCGGTAAACAGCCAAACACGCTGACCAATTTCACCATGGAGACTGTGGCCATGATGTGGAGATGCTGGCGTTTGACTGGGGTGAGCACAGTAAGAAGTTTGACAACACCAAGTTAAAGTCCAACAGGTTCGTTTCAAATCACTAGCTTTCGCTCCCACCTGAGGAGGGAGTTTAGCCTGGTGTTGTAAGACGACAGAAACTGAAATGGGGAGAGCTTAAGTCGATTAGGCCTACACGAATTGGAGTTTAGAAGTATGAGAGGCGAGGTTACTGAAATACATAGTATTCTCAGGGGGCTTGACAATGTTGATGCCAGAGGTTGTTTCCGCTTTTGGGAGAGTCTAGCACCATAGTGCACAATCTAAGTGTAAGATGCCACTCATTTCAGACGAGGCTGAAGAGGACTTTCTTCTCACAGACGGTAGTGATTCTATAGAATTATTTGCCGTAGAGATTTCGCCTGGTCGATAAATATGTTCAAGACTGAGACAGGCAGATTTTTAACCAGTTAGGGAATCAAGGGTTATGGGAATAAAGTAGAAATGTGGAGTCTAGGATTTTACCAGATTTGCCACGATTTCATTGAATGGCAGATCATATTCCATGGGTCGAATGGCCAAGTTCTGCTCCAAATCTTATGGTTTTATGGCAGCTGTAGACTTTCAATTGAATGACTTAATCAATCAGCCAAAAATTGGCGCGTCATTTATAATACTTATGAAGCCATCGAAATTTCAGAAAGCCCAGCAGGTTCACCAGCGTCCTTCAGGAGAAGAAAGCTCCCTTCCTTACTCTGTCTGGCCTATATGTGACTCTAGTTCAACAATGATGTGATTGACTATTAACTATCTTTGATATTGCCAAGCAAGCAAGGCAGTTGAAGGGAAGATGCTACAGAAAGTCAAATGTTAATAAAATCGCTCGAAGTGCATCTCATCAAAAAGGTGGTTCACATTAGGCTTCTCAGGATGGATAGTTAATGCTGACTTTGTCAATGATGGCTGTATGGCGAGAATCAATCCAAAACTGTGCAAAGTGCTGCAGATTCTGGAAATCTACAACATAAACAACAAAAAAGGCTGCTCAGCAGGTCAAAGAGTATCAGCAGAGAGAGGAACAGATTCACATTTCAGGTGGAATACCTCATTGATATAATTCTGAAGAGCAGAGCTGCTTTTCCCAGTATCTTGGACCAATGCCCGTTCTGCATCTAAAATCACAGATTAGCTGGTCACTTATCACATCTCAGTTTGTGGGAGCTTGCTGTGCACAAATTCCCTGCTCTGTTTCCGACATTGGAGCAATGACTAAATTCAGCAAAAATATATCAGTGCGTTTTAAGGGCGTTGGGACGACCTGAGGTCGGGTAAAGTGTTTTACAAAATCGAGCTCTTTCCAAATGTTAACATTTTTAAATGCAGGTGGTAATATGTTGAAAGTTCTGAGATTGATGTGACGACAGATCAATCCTCTGCCTGATGTTTCAAGTTATCTACTTTAAATCGGTTAATATTTCAATCAAATTAACATTCAGTGGGAAAGTAGCTGGTTAAAGATGATTTATTAATTGAGGCATCAGAACTTTCAAAATGAATACTTAATTTAAAGTATTTTTTATTTCAATTAAGTAACATCTGTTCTAATGGAAGTTTCTATTCATTTAACCAACTGTCAATATTCTTAAAATAACCCGTTATTATGAGTTGAAACTAATCAATGAGTGATTGTGTTTGTCTCCTTTTGCTGACATTGTGACCAGTGAGGTGTTTATGTAAATAAACACAGAAATAGAAGTCCCAGATTAGATTGCGGACTGAGAAAAGCAAAACAAATGTATCCACACCAACACAGCACAGAAATAGAGCCAAAGATGCAAATAGATCAACGAATTCCAATAGTGTTTGTTTTTCGACATTTTTTTATTCATCAGTTATATGAGAAAAATGTCATGATGATATCCATGTTCATAATTAGGAAATATTCCCTCTAATCTCTAAATATAAGGGCATGCCAAGTGTGTTAGTAGAATTTTCCTGTATCCTATCTCTCTCTGTGTCTCTCATAACTGGTTTGATCTCATGCCTCTCCACGAAGGGTCATTGTCTTTAATCGACATGTGGCCAACACTAATAACAATTTTACAGTGAAATGCCCCGAGTCGCCACATACCGGCGCCCATTCCGGTAAGCGAACCCGCGCCGCTGGTCTTGTTCTGCAAACCAGCTGTCTTGGCCACTGAGCTAAACCAGCCCTCTCAGCCCGAACTCAGCCCGTTGGCTTCCAACTAAATGGATCGAATCAAATGTATTGGAATCTGTCGAGGGAGTTTTACGCAAAAATGTGGTTGGAGCATTAAATTACTTTGGAGTATTTAATGAGAAGTGTAGAGACAATTTTCCTCTATATCTGATCTGGGCTGCACATGGTTGAGGATTTGACGTGGCAGGGCCGAAGAATCTTTCCTTGCACTTAATCAAGCTGCCGTGACCTTGGAGCATTTGACTGAACAGTGTCGAGCAAGCTTTACTTGCATGTAACCTGCACTGATCCTGCCCTGTGAGTGTTTGATATGACTGTGCATAGGGAGATTTACTCCGTACCTGAACTGTGCTGTACCTGACCTGGGTGAGTTTGATAGGAAAATGCAGAGGTTTCTTTACCCAGTAACTAACCCCACTGTCAACCTGTCTGAAGGAAGAGCGCAGAAGAGGTTTTGCGTGGGATCGAACTCTTGGTTTCCAGGCAGTTAATATTTTTGAGCGAGTTATGAAAATGAAAATCGCTTATTGTCACGAGCAGGCTTCAATGAAGTTACTGTGAAAAGCCCCTAGTCGCCACATCCCGGCGAAGCTAGTACGGGAATCGAACCGTGCTGCTGGGTCTGCTTTATAAGCCAGCGATTTAGCCTTGTGAGCTAAACCAGCCCAGTAGAGGGAATTTAATTATATATCAAAACAAACTGCAGCTGCTCTGAGAATGTTTGATGGGGACAGTGTGAGGGAGTTTCTCTTTGTCTCCAACCTGTGATGCACCTGTCCTGCTAGTGCTTGAAGGGACAGTCGTCGCTGCCTCTGTATTGAACCAAGCCATGAGCCCGTCTCTGTTTATATTATACTACCTTGTACCTGTGTCAGTTTACATTAAATAAGGACGTATTTCTCTTTGTTCATATTAAACTAGGCCACCAATTAGAGGACATGTCTTGATCAATAAGGCGTTCAAGAGTTATTGGGAGAAGGCAGGAGAATGGAGATTAGGAACATATTGGCCATGATTTAATGGCGGAGCAGTCTCGATGGGTCGAATGGCCTAATTCTGCTCCTATATCTTATGGAGTTATGCACCCAGTTTGTCTCTATTTACATTAACCTAGAACCTGACTCTGTTTTTATTCATTTAAACCTGTCTATATTTGTATTACATTAGATGCAGCCTCAGTTCTGCCCTGGGCCATATCTCTGTTCACATTACATTGGAACCGGCCTCAGTAATTGCAGCGATCGACCACGCACAATAATTTGGAAAGTAGCTGAGGTGGAAATTGTGAAGATTTAAAAAAAACTGATGGGCAAGTGATAGTCTAAAATTCTTCAGCAAGCAATGCTGATCTATGTCCAGATAAACGTCATAGTCTGTCTTGCCAGCACCCTAGATGCACCTACATACAAGCGCAGATCTCCCTGATCTTCTTGCAGCCACTTCAACTTGTACAACTGAACTTCTATTGCCTGGCCCTAGTGCAATAAACTAAGGGAATGGAATAGTTGTAATTGTGTAACATAAACAAAGGACCATTAGATAAATAACCGAGACAGAACCTAATGTTGCAGCAACATTCATTCTCTTCACAACAGACACACAGTTGCTGCATTGTGTAACATCGACGGGATGCACTGCAGCAACTCGCCAAGATTTCTTCAACAGCACCTTCCATATCCGAGACCTCCGAGAATCACAAGGGCAGCAAGCACATGGGAACACAATACTCTGCATCCGCCCACACATACAGATCTCTGGGTAGGAATTGGTCTTGGGCACTGGCAACGAAGAAATGCCAACTGAAATCTAATTCCGCTGACTGCACTGAAAATGAATATCAAATGTTGCATAGCACACACTGTATTGTCTGTACATCCCGTTTCAGGCTGTTGCAATAAAATGATTTCTTGTTCAAAATATCTATTTAGTATATTATCCTTCCATCTCAAAGACATGTGGAATAATGCGCCCACAATTCAAAACAGAGGCATCATCTGGTGCATTAATAAAAGGGAGCAGGTCTCGGAAAAAAATAGGCAGATTCAGGATCAAATATAGAATCCCTACAGGGCAGAAGGCCACTCGGCCCATAGCATCTGCCCCGACCTCTGAAAGAACACCTTCCGCAATCCCCTGCCCTTGCACCATGACCTGCGCATCCCTGGACACTAAGGGGCAATTTAGAATGGCCAATAAACCTAACCTACATATTTTTGCATTATGGGAGGAAACAGGAGCATCCGGAGGAAAGCTACTCAGACACAGGGAGAAAGTGCAAACTCCACACGGATCGTCAAGAATTGAACCCTGGAGCTGTGAGGCAGCAGTGCTAACCACTGTGCCACCGTGCCGCCGATAACATAATCAGAGACTGGGTCTAGTGCAATATAAACTGAGTTCTGGTCTAGCGGAGTGTCGATTGATACAAATTGAGACATGATCAATGCAGCAATAAGAGGGATATCGTACAGCACAAGAATAACAGGGGCATGGACTAGTGTTATATAAACAGGGACACGGACAGGTGTAGAATTAACTAAAGCAGGATTGAGTTTATTAGAATCTAACTATCTTGTCGAGTAACAGCAGAGACCGAACCACGTGAAGCAAACAGAATGTTGTTCCAGTTTACGATGCACAGATAAACGTTCTGATGCTGTAACCATTGTGACGTGTTTCGTGCCAGACTAACCGAGACATGATTTAGTGCAGTTATTATTAATGATTTGTAATATAAACAGGGCGTGTGCCTGTATATTAACAACTGATATTCAGCCGAGTGCAGGGAAACTGAGACAGGGCCTGCTGTAATGTGATAGAGACACGGCGAGTGTAATGTAAACAGAGGCGGGGGCAAGGTGAATGTAAGCTGAGAGATATGTTTAAAATGATTTAATGGCATCTTGGTGTCACCAGTAACGTCAGCATTTGATGCCAATGCCTAATTGCCCTTGGGAATATGGTGTTGAGCCCGCTTATTGAACCATTGCCTTCCATACTGAGTAAGTCCACCCACAGAGGTGACAGGAAGGGCGTTCCAGGATTTTGACCAGTGACAGTAAAGAGATATAGTTCCCATCTTCTGCACTGTAAATTCTATGATATATATGAAGATAGTGTGAGGCTTGTCGGGGAACTTGCAGGTCCTGCTGTTACAATGCGTCTGTCGGGCCTGGTCCTTTTAAATGTCAGAGTTCGTGGGTTTTGAAGGTGGTATAGAAGGAGGCAGTTGCTGCAGGACATCCTTGTGTATCGCTCAGGCTGCTAGAATTGTACACACGTGATGCTGGGAGTGAATGTTTCAGCTGGTGGATGGGGTGTTCCTCGAGCCGGCCGCTTTGTCCTGGATGGCGTTGAGATTCTCGAGTGTTGCTTGAGGGGCGCACATCAGACAAATGGAGAATATTCAGTTAAACTCCTGACTTCTGCCTTCTAGATGATGAGTAGGGGTTGGGAAGTCAGGAGATGAGAAACTCACCACAAAATCTCTAGCCACTGACCTGCTCTTGTAGCCACATTATTGAAATGGTTCTTCCAGTTCAGTTTTTCATCAATGCTAATGATGGTGGGGGATTCAATCAAGGTAGTGTCATTTAAAATCAAGGGGAGTTGGTTAGCATCTCTATTTTGGGGGGTCATTGCCTGGCACTTGGCAGCCCAAGCCTGAATGTTGTCCAAGTCTTACTGTATATGAAGACAGACTGCTTCAGTATTTGAGGAATCGAATATGGTGCAGAACATTGGGTAATCATCAGCGAACATCCCCACTTCTGACCTTATGATGAAGGGTGAAGCTAGGGCCGGGGACACTATGCTCGGATACTATATGTGACAGGATGCTCCTTGACACTTTTCATGAAGTTGCTGATGATCAAATGCGGACTGATGGGCCAATAATTGGCCGGGTTGGATTTTTCCTGCCTTATGTGGACGGGTCATGTTTGGCAATGTTACACATTGTTGGGTACATGTCAGTGCTATACCTGCACTGGAGCAACTTGTCAGGGGCGCAGCCAGTTCCAGGCCACACATCTTCAGTATTGCTGCTAGAATGTTGCCAGGGATAATGCATTAGCAGCGCCGTCAGCCGTTTCTTGATATCGTGTGGAGTGAATCAAATTTGCTGAAGAATGACATCCATGATGATGCAGACCACCGGAGGAGGCCGAGATGGACCATCCTCTCGGCACCTCTGGCAGAAACTTTCAGTCTTGTTTTTTGCACTGGCGTGCTGGGCCCCCGCATCATTGAAGAGGGGAATTTTATTGAGGCTCCTATTCCGGCCTTTTGTTTATTTATTCATTACTATTCAGGACTGGATGTGGCAAAACTGCAGAGACAGATCCTGCATATTGAAAATAGGAACACATTGATTGTGTGATATAAACATTGACAAGTACTGGTGCAGTATTAATTAAAACAGAGTGTCGTGTATAAAAACTAAGACAGTGTCTAGCCTAACAAAAATACAGATGGAGTCCAATTTAAAATTAGCAGAGGCAGCAGTAATTATTGAGGCAATGTCTGCTTCATGTAATGCCAGACATCTCGATTTAAATTCCATCTGCTGGCCAAACTTTGCAATTGCAGTTACTGTGAAAATGTCGCTGTCAGGTATAATCCATGATGTTGATGTATCCATAATCAATTTGCACAAATGTAATATCACATCGCCTTCTACGGGAGGTGCTAAATTTTAAGGTGTAACTAATTGCAGGTGTCGCTGGCTGATTCTCCCACATTGAGATCAGCACCACAGCAAAGTGGCTCAATTCCTGGTCACGCATTTTTGTTCATCTTTGTTAAATAGAGGAATGTTTACCTGGAGGTTGTGTGGAGTCCATGGGAAATGTAACATTCATCTAACAAACATAGTGTTGGGGAGAGTTTATTGATTCATTATGCCACCTGCAAAATGGTTGGGGGCCATTGTGTCCGAAGCTTCAGGAAGTTCACATGGGATTTTAGTTTTAAAGGGGAAATATGGATGTGCGTGTAAGACAGAGAGAATGCGTGTGTGAGAGACTGTGTGTGTGTGTCTGTGTTTATGTGAAGCACATGTTGCATACAATTTAATTTCACAAAGGCCACGGCATCCTTCTATTTCCAATAGATACACAGCAAATATTTCCACAAATGTAGCACATGAAGCTCCCAATTCTCGTTCTGGGTTGTCATTTTCTCGGTTTGTGTCCATTTCAAACCTGCTAAATCCACTGGTTCTGGTGGCCCACACCAGCCCACCGGAGGTGTCGCCATTTTTTTCAGTTTGCAGATGATGACACCCAAATGTGATCAATGTTTAGGTTTCGGGACATTATGTCACACTTGGAAGAATCCTTGAAGTGGAATATCGGCCTTCCCCTGGGTGCGTGGCTCCAGCTACTTCGCAAAGTGGAAATTCCTTGGTCGTGTGACTATGTCCCATTTAGGGACCAGACTGGAAATGTGCAAAACACCTACTTTTAATTGTCTTGAAGAGAATTGCAAGCTCTGTCTTTGAGAAAACTGCCGCATTTCTGATTGTGTCCGGCCAGTAAATATCCATAATGCATTGCAGACAACAAAGATGACATTGGCTGAGTTATTTTTCTTCACATGTGCAGGTGTTCCTTGTTTCACAGACATACAAGAAGTTTCTGGGCGTTCAGGCCTTATAAACCACCTGCTTGTTCCAAAGGGTCAGCTTGATGTTATTCCATGAACATTCAATGAGTAAAGCAAAGGTCGTATCTGCTTTCGCAATGACAGCATCACATTCTGCATCCAGGCAGTCTCTCACCGTGGAAACTCGACAGCAGAATCTGCGCACCGGCTCTTATTTAGTGTGACCATGGCGAGAGTGCAACACCTTGTCCCACTGCCACGGTTTCCTCATGCGTTTGGTAAGGAAGAACAAGATACAAGGCACCGAGGACTGAGTCCATGAGTCTCTGTCGGTAATGTTTTGTGTGGATTATCCAACTTTAAGCATAGAGGAATTCTCTGATGAGGATGTATTGTGATTATGTCTCCGTTTTCATGACTGAAAGGTTGCCGAGGTTGCAGCCTTACCGACTGTGCAAGTGGAGTCATCCATATCTTCAGGGAAGACGAAGATCAGCAGCATGGAGAGGAAGCTGCTGAATAGAGTTGGGTCAATGACACGGTCCTCTTTCGCTCAATTATTCACTTAGAATCATTCGGAAGTGGAATCATCAATCTGCACAGTGCAGTGCATTTTGCGATGGAAGGAGTGAATGCGACAGGGGAGCTTCAGCAGTCAGCCAATTTTCCCCAAATCATATAGTCACTACTCCGCTGACAGTGTGGAATTTTTATTGAGATTGACGAACGTAAGGCGAAGAGGTAGGCATGTGGCAGAGGGAGCAGATCTTGTCCAGAGTAAATCTTGCGACGCAAACACAGCCCCTTTCTTCCAGCAACATTCGACCTGCAAGCAGGTGAAGTATTTAAAGTGTGACCATTGGAAAGGCCTTCCCAGTGCTGCTATGAGTGAGTTATGTCAATAGTTGCTGCAGTCTCCTCTGTCCACTTTATTTTCAGATATTGGTTATGATTTTGCATCACGAATCTCCTCCGGGATGGGTTATGTCTTCCAGCAGAGAAGGCATAGGTCATAAATGATCAGAAACATAGCAATTATATTCACCAATTTTCATTCATTTAGGAATATAAATAATCAGATTCACAAATTGCCACCGTTCCACAAAGTACAGTTTTAAATTAAGTTATCCGGTGCCGGTGTCGAGGGCTAGGCCATGACTTATTGTCCATCGCTAATTGCCTTGGTATAGGGTGGATACGTTAGGCTTGAGTAGGGTGATCATTGCTCGGCACAACATCGAGGGCCGAAGGGCCTGTTCTGTGCTGTACTGTTCTATGTTCTATGTTCTATCGTCAGCAGAGCAGGGACTATAATATTTGGAGGGGAATTTCCAGGTGGTCATCTTCCCATGTGTCAGCTGCCTTTTCCTTCTGGGAGGTAATGGTCCTGGGTTTAGAAGATGTTTCAAAGGAGACTTGCTGCGTTCCTGCAGCTCATCTTGTGGGTGGTATATTATTGCCATTGTTCGTCGATAGTGGATGGAATGAGTGTTTGCACATAGGGTGACAATCAAGCGGGGCTGCATCGGCCTGCATGGTGTCGAGCTTTTTGAATTTGGTTGGAGCTGCACCCAGCCAGGTCACTGGAGAGTATTCAATTACAGTCCTGACTTGTGCCTTGCAGATGGTGAACAGGCTTTGGGAGTCAGGAGGTGAGTTGCTCGCCGCAGGCTTCCGAGACGCTGACCGGATCTTGTAGCCTCAGCATTTATATGGTCAGTCCAGGACAGTTTCTGGTCAATGGTAACCCCAGTGTATTGATAATGGGGGATTCAGCGATGGCAATATCAGTCAATATCAAGTGGCGATGGTTAGATTCTACTTTGCTGGAGATGATCATTGTTTAGCAATTCCGTGGCGAATATTACCAATTTTCACAATTCACAAAGTTAAATAATGATATCAATCAATTAACATCAACTCACAACATAAAAAGTTACATTCACCAATTATGATCCGTACTTTCCTTCACAAAATGCAAATGCAATTAATTTAAGGGAGGTGGATTTGAGACCAGGAAGAGATCAGCCATGATGATTGAATGACGGAGTAGGCTCGAAGGTCTGAATTGCCTATTTCCCCTCCTAATTTCTATATTCGTATGTTTAACATAATTTATTGAGATTAACTTTAGTTGAGTTAGCATTGACCATTCTGCCACCAAGAAGTCACATCTGCACCGGAATTCAATGTGAAATGGAATTAAATCAGACCGAGGATTATGTGCAGCTACCCAGCAGCCTCTGCGCTGTATTGGTCAGTAATCACCTCATCGTCACATAGAATCTGCAGACTGGGGTATGAGATGCTTTTTAAAGTGTCGGTAGAAATGAAAATACCTGTACCTAATGTAACGTTAATGAATCTTTACTTCCCAATTTGTTATTACACTGTTTTGGAAAGTAATTCAACGTCTGCAGCTGTCCACAGAGTTTCACAGGATTTCTGTTCCAGGTCCGGTGTCTCCATTGATTTGGGCGAGGATATCTTGAATGACTTATTGTACATGAAATGACATGTTCCAAAAATTACAGCTGTCCCTTCTCAATGTAATCATGTTCCCGCTTTCTGTGTTTGAGATGAAGATTCACCATCAGCAGAGAAGAATCACCAGAACCGTAGGAATATCCCCAGTTTCCTCTCAGTGACGTCCATTTCGTCAGTTCCCGATAATCTGGGGATGGAATTCACCCAGAACAGCTTCAGCCACCGAATGTATTAGACTGACACAAATTATAACGGACCTGCTTTAATTTGTGAAACCATCAAGTGCAGAATTGAGAATGTAGAACAGTACCTTTCAGGACCATCTAGCCATCCATCCATCAATCCCATTCACTAATTTCACAATCAAAATATTCACGCATCAAACCAACATCCATCACTACATCAAAGCAGTAACCCATTATCTTTTGGGTGAATGTTGGGGGCGTATTAATGTCATTGAACCAATAATCCAAAGGCCTGGGCTAATTCTGTGGGGATTTGGGTACACATCCTCCCGTAGTCTGTGGGGGGATTTGAGTTCAATTAATAAATCGAAAAAACATACTACTGGCCACCATGAACTCCCCTCTGCTTCGCCAATGAAATAAATCTGACATCCTTCCCTGGTCTCACCTACATTTGGCTCCAATCGGATAGCAACATGTCTGACTTCTGAGCTGGCCCAGCTCAAGAGCAATTAGGGATAGGGGATACCCGGTGGTCTTGACAGTGAGTCCCAAATTCCACGGAAGAATAAAAGGAAAAACACATAAATCTACATGTTAATCTATTACAAAATGTACCCTCTGTCTGATACTCTGTCTGATAGTCTGGTTGCATGTCTACCCATCATCACAATGTTATGAGATGTGGGAGAGATCCGTCAGCCGGCTATGTTGCTAAGAGTGGCAAGAGAAGCTGGATAACTCTCCTTAGAGATGGGAACAATTCAAATAGGTTCACAATTTAAAACGTAAAATGATCTCCAGTACTGTTGCTGGGTAGATTTGTTTATAAATAGTCCTCATTGACAATGTTACGAGTTTGAAGTTGGCTTGCAGCCAAGCGGTCAGTACTGAGCAAACAGATCTCTGAAAAACAAATCCAGATGTTTCCTGTAAACAACATTGAACATTCGAGCCTCCCTGACTGCAGGCGGCTGGATTGCTGCCAAATACTGTGTGGGGCAGATTAGCCTGAATATGAATGGATTAAATGGGATTTATCCATTCAAACAATAAATGTTTAGTCGCACATGAAGTAAACGTTTTAAATGGTGTTCCAGGCAAATAAATATACTCACTGAATGTTTTGTTCACTATGAGATTAAACACAATCTGAAAATAGTAACCTGACCAGATGCTATTTAATTTAAATTAGTTCTGAGTAAAGGTCACTCTAGTTATTAAAGTCCGTTTGTTAAAAACCTAATGAAGTGGGAGTGAGTGGTGTTGGTGGACCCAATCCACAAGTTCAATAAGATGACTCCAATTACAAAAAATAAAATAAAATTAATTAAAAGTTTTAAAATACTGCATTGAATTCGCGGGGAATCCTGGAATATTCTCCGAGTTGTCGATCTCCGTTAAACGGAGGCGTCTCTTATACCCGATTAGCACCGTGTTCTGTACAGTTTAATTTGTCTGGATTTCCATTATTTAACAGTCCCTCTCATTGCTGCTAATGAGTGGAGAAATGACCAGTTCATGACCAGCTTCAGTGGAAGATAAAACATTTATTCCTGTGATATTGTGTAATATGCCACAAAGTCCTGATATCCTGTGTTCCCAACACCAGTGAATGTTAGACAGCCGGTGGTCAGTAAAATTAACGGCAATGGTTTGGATGCTGAAGGATAACTTTGCTGATCACCGTGTCCGTTCTGATTCATTAACTTCTCTGTCAAAAGTTGGTGTGCATTTTATGTTTCTCTGTCAACTCACTGTTGAATTATCAGGCAAGCGGCTTCTTTTACCGCTAATGTTCACAGGACTGTCTGAGGCTGAGGGACAGTTCGAGAAATGTAAAGAGAGACTTTTTGTAATTTGAGAGTTTCTTCTTGTCTACAGACCCACATTGTACAGTGATGGCTATCCGCACTGCAAATGTAATCACGTCATTCATTCCCTCATTTAGTTACATTATGTCTGATAAATTATACTTTATTGTTGCAATGGGATAGAGTCCCGGAGTGTTGCAAATCTGAGTGACAAACGATTTATTCCCTGATAGTGTAATTTAATCTGTTTATGTTCATCCCTTTATATTGGAGTGCAGAAATAAAGAGACTTAATATATAATGGAATTCGATTTTACTTAGAGATGTTTAAATATCATTTCCCATTCAGATGAGGATAGACATTACAATGAATCCATTCAGCCAAACAAATATACCGATACCGATCTAATATCGTTTTTTAAATAATAACCTATTTAAATATCTGTGTCCATTCTGTTGGGGGTGTGGAAGGCGGGACGTGGATCCAGTCGCCGCCTCCACCAGGGAATCAACAGGCGGCGCCTGGAAAGCCGCCCCCTTCTGCCGGGTATTTAAATGCCGCTCACTGGGACCCGAATCCAACAGTCCGGGAGTTGGTTTGTTCACTGAGTTCCTGACACAACCATTTCCCCCAAATGACCAGAAGGATGAGGTGGGCCATTTCTCTCAGTTTGTTGCTGACTTTCTTATCCCGTGAGTAGTTTTTATTGTCCAAGTCTCTCACTGTTACTGTCTCAGTGTTAGTCTCTCTCTGGAATGTTCCAGAGTCACCAATCATTTCACCAGCATTAATCCTCGGGCTTTTTGATATATTTTTACAGGTGTCCAGTCGGATGTTGCATTAACTCAGCCGGAGGCAGAGACCGGGCGTCCCGGAGGCTCCCTGACACTGACCTGTAAAACCAGCGGCTTCAATCTTGGCAGCTACTGGATGGGTTGGATCCGCCAGGTTCCCGGACAGGGGCTGGAGTGGCTGGTGAGCTACCATTCTTCATCCAGCAACAGCTACGCCCCAGCAATTAAAGATCGATTTACTGCGTCCAAAGACACTTCGAACAACATCTTCTCTTTGGCCATGACGAACCTGAAGACCGAAGACACCGCCATCTATTACTGTGCAAGAGACCACAGCGAGAGGAACCAGGGCTGGACCCGCACAAGAACAGCTCGAGAGGGAATTCAGCAACTTGCAACTTAACCTGAAGGTCAGTACTTGATTCAAATGTAATATTAATGTCAGTGATCAGAGTCAAAACACAAGCTGCTTCTTACATAACTAACACAGAGAAAATTAAACAGTAAAACCTAACAAACCAATCGATCTAATAGGATGAGCTTTTGTCTGTTTATTTCAGCAATGACAGACCTGGATATAATCATCGTTTTATTATTTCTGATACTTGGAGAAAGTCTCTGTACATTGGGTTTGATAAACTGCTGTATAAATTGTAAATTAAATCAGAAGTAAACTTGTATTTGAAGTGAACATTGAGCGGCAGGACTGAACAGAGAGTGAGTGCAGTATTTGTGCGGCTGTCTGTCACTGTGACTACAGTGGGTCACAGTGCTGTGCACAGCGACATCCTCATACAAAAACCTCAGTGAAAGAGTTTGTTCAAATTGGTGATCAGCGTCACAGCAGGATTGCCAACTTAAATGAGGCTTAAATAAAACACAATATTAGTTTATAAAAAGGTATAAAAATCTTCCACTTTATCTCTGTTGACCGACACGCTAAATGTGCACAGAGGGTTTAAACGTGTTCCGATCCTCTTTATAAATGTAATGACCAGGACACGCTGAAATAGCTCACCCATTCGCTCTTGGAAGAGACAGAGTTAGTTTTTTGGGAGAGCAGTGAAATTAAATCTCTGTATTTTACAGTTAACAGTCTGCCGCAGTATTTGACACGCTGTGTCTCACTGTGATAACTGGGGCACAGCAGTTACTGTCAATACAAAAAGCCCCTCAGCACTAATTAACTGAGGCTGGCTCAGTGCTCGCTTTTACAATCCAACTTTATTCACAGTGAAGTATTAATTATGTTCATCACTGCCCAAATAACGAGAAATAATTTGGGAACACTGATAATTATTCACGAAATCCGTTCGCGTTTTCAGTAACATGCCCATGTGTTACTCTGAAATATAAACATTAGGGTCATTTCTGAGCAGCAAGCGAAATCCACAAATACAATTATAAATTAATGAAAATTCATTGTGACTTTACTTTGCCGTTGGTTTGTGAATATTTAAAACAGTGGTGGATTTCTGTCTATTTTGTGCAGGTGCGGTTAATGTATGGAGCTGCCCAGGGAATGTGACACTGTGACTACTTAGACTACTGGGGACAAGGCACCATGGTGACGGTGACTGCAGGTAAGAACCGTACAATTATTTCATGCTGTTTTATTTCAGTCGTTGTTTTCTATTTTGATCTATTTTAACAATTCATTCGTTCACTGAATTGCGTGTTTGCTGGATTCTGTATTGACATTTTGTTGTAATGTTTCACGTGATTCTGCTGAAAAGGGTTCGAGAATTACTCTGCCTCTTGACACAAAGGTGCTGCTGAGGGATTTAGTCCCTGGTTATTGTGATTTGGTGTTTATTTCCTGAGGATACTGTGTGGCTGGGTTACTTTAAATATCAAACGTCTGTTAAACAGTTTGGCGTTTCTGCAATGTTTAATGTCGGCGACTGTGTGTCTGGGTGACTTTGAATAAGTACAATTTGTGAAGCGGTTTGGCGTTTCTGTATTGTTTCTGCATTGTTAATATTGGGTTCGACTGTGCAGGTTAGGTGAATTGGCCATGCTAAATTGCCCCTTAATTGGAAAAAAATTATTGGGCACTAAATTTAAAAAAAAGTCTCGGTGACATTTGGTGGTTGCAAGTTTTACCACCAAGTGTTAGAACTCGAACCCAATATTAACAAAAAACTCTAAAGTTTCTGCGTCAATTTATTGATCATGTTCAGCTTATTCACAATGCTGAGGATATTCTTCCATATTTCTGTTTAATTATTCATTCATTTGATGACAAGCGGATTTGGTGGCTTCTAGATTGATATTTTCTTTAAATGTTATGTTTGGTTCTTTTGAAACTATTTTTTGAATTGAGCTGCTTCTCCATGAAGCGAGTTTCAGTCCCTCGGTGATGTGATGTCGTATTTTTCTTGTATCTGGGTGACATTGAATAAGGAAAATGCGTGAAACGGTTTGGCGTTTCCGCATTGTTTAAACTCGGTGACACCGACTGGTTACATGTTTTGTAATTGAATGAAAACAATATACGCGTTTGGACCTACTTGACACATGATTAGAGGCAGAAAACAGGCATGATTGTAGATTAAACGTAGCCATGGTTCAAGGCACCCTTTCGAATGTAAGTTATTTCTGCAATAACAGCCTGGCTTTTCTGCAATGTTTGCTCTCGTGGGTCGAGCTGGTTTGCTGCATTTGATATTGAGATGTTTTTGAAATGTTAAGTTTGATTCTGTTAAGTGTAGAATTCTCGGAAATGGGTTTCAGTCCCTCAGTGATGTGTTTTGTTGTTGTCTTGCTGAGAGGCTTGTGTGTCTGGGTGACTTTGAATAAGTACAATTTGTGAAGCGGTTTGGCGTTTCTGTATTGTTTCTGTATTGTTTAAACTCGGTGACACTGAGCGGTTACAGGTTTTCTGGTTCAATGCAAACAGTCTACGTGTTTGAATCTCTTTGGAACACGATTGGAGTGAACAAATCGGCAGGTTTCGGAAATAAAGAAACGAATTACAGATATATTAGGGTATTTTTAAAATGTTAACTGATGGTTACATAGAACATAGAACAGAACAGGCCCTTCATGTTGTGCCGAGCCATGATCACCCTACTCAACCCACGTATCCACCCTATACCCGTAACCCAACAATTATTAAATTAAGCAAGAACTTTTCTCCTTAGTTTGTTCATTATGTTGCCGTGCTGTATTGGATCTGAATGAAGTGTTTTCACAATGTTTCACACTGATTAAATTGGATCTCCTTTTTTTAACAATATTTTTAATAATTAAATTACAGGGATTGCCTGAGTTCTTAAATCTAGGAAGCACTTTTATTCATCACAAACTGCCAGGGTCTTTACATGTGTAAATATATATAGTTTCAAATCATGACAGTTTATCAACTCGGGAGAACCGCTTTGACACACAGATGATATATTCTACGTGTCTGAATGTTTCCATCCGGCTATTTTAAGTTTATTGTTTAACTTTGCCAAAGATTTAATTAAACCTAAATTATTTAACAAAGTTTCAAGCTGGAGCAGGTTTCGAATTATAGAAAAACATTTTTGTATTATTTATATTATGGTACAGATCAGTTAACAAGGCAACGAATAGACATTACCAATAACTAGCAATGCAATATTAGTACTAACTAATTCAACATAAGCGACCTCCTGCAATTGACACACTGGCGCGCAATATCAAAGCTTTTGGAGAATGTTTAATTGTACCGAAAATGAATTTAGTTACAATGCATTTCCTTACTCGGGTCGATGCAGTGTGTCGCGTCGATTCAGGTAATCAGTTTTCGATGTGAATGTTTCCTGGTTTCTATCTTTATTTCAAACACTGATCTCTGTGATGAACATTAAACTACATAAAGTGCTGATGGAGAATCCGTGGAGAATCTGTGGACTTTTACGACAGTAAAACCGGCGCCACACCTGGACCGATTCTGCTACCGTTGAGGGGCTAGCACCCGTACCGCGTGGAACACACTCGATTCCACTGAAAAATGGTGCAGGACACGCCGGATCCGTGATCGACACTCTGCAGGCTGACAAGCTGCAGCCACACATACACATTACAGTCCCCACACACACATATCCCAGCCAACAAGATGGTACTGGTTATGCTGGAGTGCACCCATACAACCAGTCGGCTGGGGCCAGAGGGCACCAGGTTCAAAGTGGGCTGTTAGTGGTGTGCGCAGTTGCATGGCTGCTTTGCCGGCGGCGTCAATGGTATACTATGTTTGTCCACCCCCCTCCCCCACACAGCCCACCTCCTGGTCAGTCCCGCTATTACCCACGGCCCTGGCAGAAGCCCCCTAGCCAGCGGCACAACTGTCTGCAAACTAAGGCGATGTTGGACACCTTCCATACCCCCTCTCCCTTCCTCAGCAGCCACCACGCCAGATTCACGATTTTTAAAAGCACAAGTGAACCACGCCATTGGGAACGCAGCTAATCGGAGGTGGAGAATCGCAATGACCCTGGCGATACCAGCTTGGGCCCGTTAATGATTATGCAAATGGTGCCCACTGTATGTGTGGAGTCAAACGCATTGACGCCGTTTTTGAGGTAATGGAGAATCGTGATTGGCATCAAATCTGGGCCTGTCCTGACTTTGGTATCGGAAGCTATTCTCCGCCAAATCACATTTCCCAATTTCGATGTCAGTTTATGGAAAATCCCGCCCTCTGTCTCTCACACATACACACACACAGCCTCACACGCCCATTCTCTTCCATGCCCTCGCTATCGTTCTCTCTCTCCAACTATCTCTGACACACAAACACTCTGTCACCCACTCTCTCTCACAACAGGCACATTATCACAGGGGCTCTCACAATCGACACCACAGAGGCTGGTTTAGCTCACTGAGCTCAATAGCTGGCTTTTCAAGCAGACCAAGCAGGCCAGCAGCACGGTTCAATTCCTGTACCAGCCGCGCCGGAATGTGGCGACTAGGGGCTTTTCACAGTAACTTCATTGAAGCCTACTCGTGACAATAAGCGATTTTCATTTTTTCATTTCATCTCCCTCTCTATTTCTCTTCCACACACTCATTCTCTCTCAAATGCATTCGCTCTCAGACACTCTCATTCTTTCTCACATGCAATCTCCCAAACACACCTGCACACTGTTTCACATGCACTATCACAGTCTCACTCCCAAAAATAGCATATATGTCTCACACTCTCTCACAAACACACACAGAGGCACGTTATTACTCTCTTTCATACACTCAATCTCCCTCTCTCACAGGCTCTCTCTCACACACACTCTCTCTCGCATAAATTATCTCTTGCACACACGCACCCTCACACGCACTCTCTCTCATACACATGCTCTCTCATACACATGCTCTCTCATACACACGCTCTCCCACACACCCGTGCTCTCATACACAGTCTCTTGCATACCATGCTCTCTCACATACGCGCTCTTTTGCACACATGCTTTTTCGCACACAAGCTCGCACACATGCTCTCTCCCAGACTCACACACATGCTCCCTCTCACACATGCTTTCTCACCCACACACTCTCTCACACATGCGCTCTCTTGCACTCATGTTCTCGCACACACACTCTCTCGTTCTCACACTCTCTCACACACAGGCTCACTTGCACACCTGGTCTCTTGCACACATGCTCTTTCACACATACCCTCTCTCACAGAACCTCTCTCTTGCACACACTCTCTGACACACATGTGTTCACACACACACTCTTGCACACATTCTCTCACACACACAGGCTCTCTTCCACACACACTCTCTCACACACATGCTCTCTCACATACATGCTCTCTCACATACATGCTCTCTGAGGCACACGCTCTCTCTCATACATATGGTTTCTCACACACACGTATCTTTTTGCACACATGCTCTCTCACACATATTCTATCTCACACATTCGGTCTCTCACATACACGGTAGCTCACACTCACACTCTCTCGTATACAGGCTTTCTCACACATTCTTTCACACACATGCTCTCGTGCACACACGCTCTCTCACATGCATGCTCTCTTACACACACTCTCTCACACTCACGTGCTCCACCACACGTACCCTCTCACACTCATGCTCTGTCACACACACACACTCTCTCACACATACATGCTTTGCCACACATGCTCGCTCACACATACTCTATCGCACACACACGTGCTCCACTACACATTCTCGCTCACATACACACTCTCTCACACACATCCTTGCATGCTGGTGAACACAGGCTTTCTCACACATACGCTTTCTCACACAAACACTCTCTCACACGTACGTGTTCTGCCACACATGCTCTCTCACACACATGCTCTCTCACACACATGCTCTCTCACACACAGTCTCTCACACACATGCTCTCTCACACACATTCTCTCTCACACACATGCTCTCTCACACACATGCTCTCTCACACACATGATCTCTCACACACACAGTTTCTCACACACATGCTCTCTCAAACACATGCTCTCTTGCACACATGCTCTCTTGCACACTCACACATGCACTCTCTCATACACACAGTCTTGATCTATCTCTCTCAGAAACACACACACATTTACACGCATGTATGCACATACATATGCAGCCACATACGCACACTCTCTCACGCACACACACTCTTCGACACACAGGTGAAAATGACTGAATTTGACATCAAGGCAGCATTTGAACGAGTGTGGCGTCAAGCAACCCAAACAAAATGGAATCGATGGGAATCAGGAGAACAATCTCTGCTGGTTGGAGTCATAACCAGCACCAAGGCAGATGGTTTCCGCTGCTGGAGGTCAATCATCTCAATTCCAGGACATCACATCAAAAGTTCCTCAGAGCATTGTCTTTTCAGTTTATTCGCCAATGACCTTCTTTAAATCATAAAGTGAGAAGTGGGGTTGTTCTCTGATGATTGCAGCTTGTTCAGCACCATTATTAACTGTGCAGATACTGAAGAGGTTTATCTGCAAATAAAACAAGATGGGGGCTATGTCCAGGCTTCGGCTATCAAGTGGTCAGTAACAATCACGTCACACACTTGAAGGAAATGGTCACCCCAGCAAGAATGGATCTTATGATCACCTCTTGGCATTCATCATTGAATCCCCCACCATCAACATGCGAGGGATTAACATGGACCTGAAAGTGATCTGGATGAGCCACGTACAATTTGTGGCCAGAAGAACTGATCAGAGGTGAGGAATCCTGCGGTGTAAAACTCAACTCCTGTCTCCCCAAAGCTTGTCTACCATCTAAAGATCCACTGCAGAAGCTCATGAAGACTCCTTAGACAATACCTTCGAAACCCATGACATTACAATGTGGACAAGGACAGCAGACACACCAACTGTAAGTTCTTCCCCAGGTCACTCAACACCATTCCTTCAATTTCGCTGGTTCAACATCCTGTAACTGCCCCCGACACAACACCAGATGGACTGAGTGGTTGATGAAGGAAGCTCACCACCATCTTGTCAAGTGCAATAAGGAATGGGAAATAAATGCTGGCCGAGCCAGAGACGTCTACATCACAAGAATGAATAATACAACACACTCTCTCTGACACAGTATTGCAATAATATTACTAAAAATTCCCATTTGCAAAATGAAAATGCATTAAGTTGCAGAAATGTTCATTGTTCCAGTTCTGAATTGTTTAGTGAAAAATGAAATGACATCGGCATTAAAGCAGCTGCCCAGTGATCTACACTGCTGCCTGACTTTACACAGCCGGTGTTACTGAAAGTATTAAAGTAGCTGCCCAGTGATCTACACTGCTGTCTGACTGTACACAGCCAGTGTTACTGAAAGCTGATCAATGTGGAGAATAAGGACAGGATGGATGGAGAGGAAGAGGAGGGGGTGGGGAGCCGAATGGAGGAGCCCCCAGCTCGGCTGTGGATAACAGGCAACAGAAAGCTGAGCCTGAGCGGAAAATCATCCAGGGAAACATCGTCCTAATGGGCTGGGAGCACCCGGGAATGATCACTCACACACGGTCACTCACTCACTCACTCACTCACCTATCTTCACTCATTCACTTACCCTCATTCACCATGCTCACAGTCACTGATTGACCCTCACTCCCCCATCCTAACACCCACCCTCACTCACCTACCCTCACACTCACCTTCACTCACCCACCCTCACACCCACCCTCACTCACCTACCCTCACACTCACCTTCACTCACCCACCCTCACACCCACCCTCACTCACCTACCCTCACACTCACCCTCACTCACCCACCCTCACACCCACCCTCACTCACCTACCCTGACACCCACCCTCACTCACCTACCCTCTCATCCACCCTCACTCACCCACCCTCATTCACTCAGCCTCACTCACCTACCATTCCATCCATCCTCACTCACCCACCCTCATTCACTCAACCTCACTCACCTACCCTCACTCAACTATCCTCACACTCCCACCCTCATTTACACACCCTCGCATACCCCCCATCTACTGTCACACCCACCCTCACTCTTGAACACTCACCCAAGCGTACTCACACGTTCCACACTCACTCATCCTCCCTCCCTGACACACACTCATTCACCGACCCTCCCTGACACACTCTCACTAACCCACCCTCCCTTACATACTCTCACTCACCCACCCTCCCTGACACACTCACACCCACCCTCCCTGACACACTCTCATTCACACACCCTCCCTGACACACTCCCTCACCCACCATCCCTGACACACACTCACACACCCACCCTCCCTGACACACTCTCACTCACCCACCCTCCCTGACACATTCTCACTCACACACCCTCCCTGACACACACACACACTCACCCACCCTCCCTGACACACACACCCTCCCGACACACTCTCACCCACCCACCCTCCCTGACACACACACACTCACCCATTCTCTCTGACACACTCTCACTCACCCACCCTCCCTAACACACTCTCACTCACCCACATTCCCTGACACACTCATTCACACACCCTCCCTAACACACTCTTACTCCCCGACCCTCCTTGACACACTCTCACTCACCCACACTCCCTGACACACTCTCACTCACCCACCCTCCCTGATACTCTCAGTCAACGACCCTCCCTGACACACTCTCACACACCCACCCACACTCACCCACCCTCCCTGGCACAGTCACACTCACCCACTCTCCCTGACACAGTCTCAATCTCCCACCCTCACTCACCCACACTCCCTGACTCTCTCACTCACCCACCCTCCCTTACACACTCTCACTCACCCACCCTCCCTGACACACTCACACCCACCCTCCCTGACACACTCTCATTCACACACCCTCCCTGACACACTCCCTCACCCACCATCCCTGACACACACTCACACACCCACCCTCCCTGACACACTCTCACTCACCCACCCTCCCTGACACATTCTCACTCACACACCCTCCCTGACACACACACACACACTCACCCACCCTCCCTAACACACTCTCACTCACCCACATTCCCTGACACACTCATTCACACACCCTCCCTAACACACTCTTACTCCCCGACCCTCCTTGACACACTCTCACTCACCCACACTCCCTGACACACTCTCACTCACCCACCCTCCCTGATACTCTCAGACAACGACCCTCCCTGACACACTCTCACTCACCCACCCACACTCACCCACCCTCCCTGGCACAGTCACACTCACCCACTCTCCCTGACACAGTCTCAATCTCCCACCCTCACTCACCCACACTCCCTGACTCTCTCACTCACCCGCCCTCCCTGACACACTCACCCACCACCCTCCCTGACACATTCTCACTCACCTACCCTCACTCGCACCCCCACACACTCACCAATCCTCATTCACCATCACTCATCCTCATTGTCTTACCCTTACTCCCCCAACCTAGCTCACTCACTCTCATTCACACACTCTCACTCACTCTCCCTCACTCACCCACCCTGATTCACTCACCCTCCCTCACTCATTCATCCTGAAACACCCACCCACCTTCACCCATCGTCACTCACTCACCCACCCTCACTCTCCGAACAGGCGCTGGAATGTGGAGACTAGGGGCTTTTCACAGTAACTTACTTGAAGCCTACTCGTGACAATAAGCGATTTTCATTTCATTTTCATTTCACTTCATTTCCCACCCACCCTCACTCATTCTCACACACCCTCATTCAGTAACCCACACTCACTCACACATTCTCCCTCATCCTCATTCAACTACCATCACTCACCCTAACTCACCCACACTCACTCACCCTCTAACTCATCATCACTCCCCCGTCCTCCCTCACACGCCTACCCTGACGCATTTCACCCTCACTCACATAGCCTCACTCATTCACCCTCACTTACAAAGACTTGTACCCACCCTCTTTCACGCGCCTTCACTCACACTTCCTCACTCACACACCGGACACACCCACTCACCGTCACCCACTATCACTCGCCCTCATTTACTCCCTCACCCACACTCACTCCCACTCACCCACACTCACTCTCTCACTCTCATTCACGCACCCTAATTCACCCTCACTCACACACCCAAACTCATACACACACCCTCATCCACCCACACCATCCCCTCACTCACTTTACCACCATCACGCACCCACCCTCACTCACCCTCCCACTAATTATCAATGTAAGAAGTCTTACAACACCAGGTTAAAGTCCAACAGGTTTGTTTCAAACACGAGCTTTCGGAGCACGGCTCCTTCTTCAGGTGAATGGAAAGGCTTGTTCCAGAAATGTTTATATAGACACAGTCAGAGATGCCCCGGAATGCGAGCACCTGCAGGCAATCAAATCATCAAAGATGCAGAGAGAGAGGTAACTCCAGGTTAAAGAGGTGTGAATTGTCCCAAGCCAGTTCAGTCGGTAGGCCTCTGCAAGTCCAGGCTTGTTGGTGGGGGCCGAATGTAATGCGACATGAATCCCAGATCCCGGTTGAGTCCGCATTCATGCGTGCGGAACTTAGCTATAAGTTTTTGCTCAGCAATTTTGCATTGTCGCGTCTCCTGAAGGCCTCCTTCAGGAGACGCTACAACGTCTCCTGAAGGCCGGGGGAAGACGCAAAGAGCCGGGGGAAGTGAGACGCGACAACGCAAAATTGCTGAGCAAAAACTTATAGCTAAGTTCCGCACGCATGAATGCGGACTCAACCGGGATCTGGGATTCATGTCGCATTACATTCGGCCCCCACCAACAAGCCTGGACTTGCAGAGGCCTACCGACTGAACTGGCTTGGGACAATTCACACCTCTTTAACCTGGAGTTACCTCTCTCTCTGCATCTTTGATGATTTGATTGCCTGCAGGTGCTCGCATTCCGGGGCATCTCTGACTGTGTCTATATAAACATTTCTGGAACAAGCCTTTCCATTCACCTGAAGAAGGAGCCGTGCTCCGAAAGCTCGTGTTTGAAACAAACCTGTTGGACTTTAACCTGGTGTTGTAAGACTTCTTACTGTGCTCACCCCAGTCCAACGCCGGCATCTCCACATCATGACTAATTATCAATGACACGCCTCGCTCACTTAGCCACACTCATACGTCCTCACTCACCTACACTCACTCATTTATCCTCCCTCATTCACCCTCACTCAATCATCCTGACTCATTCATCCTGACTCATTCATCCTCCCTCACTCACCCAACCTCACGCACCCACGCTCACTGACTCCGCCTCATTTGTTCACCCACTCCATTCACTCACTGGCAGTCAATCCCCTGACTCCCCCACCTCACACCCACCCTCTCTCACCCACCCTCGCTCACTCATCTTCACTCACACTCACTACACAACCTCACTCACCCAGCATCACTCATTTTGACTGATTCATCCTCGGTGACGCACACTCGCCCATTTACCCTGACTCAGTCAGTCACCCTGATTTGCCACTCATCAACACTCATCTATCCCAACTCACTCACGGGCACGCACTCTCCGACCCTCACTCGGTTACTCACTCACCCGCACTTACCCTCCTACCCTCACTCAGTTACTAACTCACCCACAGTAACTCATACTCAGGAAATCGGCACGGGGGCGTCTGCAACGAGAGAGGAATAGAGAACTGGAGCGAAACTGATGACGAGTGGCGCCCGAATGTGGCTCATGACACGGGAGCGGCGGGAGCCGGAGGAAAGGCGCAGAGAGCCTGAGGAAAGTGTGGACAGCCGGGGGAAAGTGCGGAGAGCCTGGGGAAAGTGCAGAGAGCCGGAGGAAAGGCGTCGGAGCCCAGAGAGGGCGGGGAGAAGAGCAAAGAGGCGGCGAAAAGACAGAGTTGGGGAGAAAGGGCAGAGATGTGGGGAAACGCACAGAGAGCCGGAGAAAAGGGCAGAGAGCTGGAAAGAATCAGAGAGAGCAGGTGAAAGGTGCAGAGAGCCGGGGGCAGGTGCAGAGAGCCGGGGGAAAGCGCAGAGAGCCGGGAGGAGGAGCAGAGAGCCGGGGGAAAGCGCAGAGAGCCGGGGCAAGGAGCACAGTGCTGGGAGCCGGGGGAAGTGCTGGGAGCTGGGGGAAGTGCAGGGAGCCGGGGGAAGACGCAAAGAGCCGGGGGAAGTGCTGGGAGCCGGGTGAAGTGAGGAGAGACGGAAGAAAGTCCATGAAGTGGGCGATAAGCGGTAAGAATCGGGGTAAAGTGCACGGTGCTGGCGAAAGGCTCAAAGGGCCCAGGGAAAGTGCCAGGAACCGGGAAAAGCCCCAAAGAACTGGGAAAAGTGCAGCGCACATGGGCAAAGCACAATGAGCCGGGGAAAAATGCAGAGTCGAGGGAAAGTGCAGAGATCCGTGGAAAAGAGCAGAGAACTGCAAGAAAGTGACGGGAGCGGGCGAATGGTGCAGAGATCCAGAGGGAACCGCAGAGAGATGGGGGAACGCACAGAGAGCGCGGGGCGGGGAGCGGGGGGATTGCAGACAGCCCGGTCTCAGTGACAGGCGGAATGTGGAGCTAACATCACAATCAGCACAGCCAGGATCTTATTGAATGGGAGAGGAGGCTCGACTGACCGAATGGCCGCCTCCCGCTGTTAATGTTCATGATCCTAAAATTAGGGAATGTTGCTCTTACTCAAATTTAGAGTTTTGTTGTAATTATATAAATGTGCATTCCGAAGGTATTTTTCAAGCAAAGTCACTATTCTCTGGTTTGGGGAGTGGGGGTAGTGAGGTGGAGAGAGGAGGGGGCATCAGTCAGTTTGAACAAAGGGAATTTCCCAAAATCGCAAAGATATAAATGAAGGGACAACTTCTTTATCACAAAGTGCTGTTGATTGTGACGTACACAGCTCAGTTAGCTGAATTGTGACGTACACAGCGCAGTTAGCTGGATTGTGACGTACACAGCTCAGTTAGCTGGATTGTGACGTACACAGCTCAGTTAGCTGGATTGTGACGTACACAGCTCAGTTAGCTGGGTTGTGACGTACACAAATCAGGGAGCAGGATTGTGACGTACACAGCTCAGTTAGCTGGACTGTGACGTACACAGCTCAGTTAGCTGGATTGTGACGTACACAGCTCAGTTAGCTGGATTGTGACGTACACAGCTCGGTTAGCTGGATTGTGACGTACACAACTCAGTCCGCTGGATTGTGACGTACACAGTTTAGCTGGATTGTGACGTACACAGCTCAGGTAGCTGGTTTGTGACGTACACAGCTCAGTTAGCTGGGCGGCTGGTTCGTAATGAAGATCAATCCCAGCAGCGCGGGTTCAATTGCTGCACCGGCTGAGGTTATTCATGAAGACCCCCATTCTCAACCTTGCCGATGGCCTGAGGTGTGGTGACCCTCAGGTTAAATCACCACCAGTTAGCTCTCAAACGGAGAGAGCAGTCTTCGGGACTATGGGATATTACATTTTGTTTTACATGATGGCTGACATAATGGGGAAAATATTCCGCTTTTCGCGTTCAATCCAATGCAAATTACATCATTCAGATTGCATCAAAATGTTGTTTTATGCCAGGTGATAGAGACGGAGGAAGATGTGAGTTTCTAATGAGGGGGGTCAACAGATGGAGGTTCTCAAATGATAGAACTAATAGAAGCTGAAATGTGGATGTAGCATTTGTTAGGAAAATGTTGGAATAAACACATAGTTCTCGTCAAATTTTGAAATGTTTGGTTACTGAATAAATACAATCCCAGAGTCTAACTTGTTCAATTGGCCATTCTCGCCCAGCGACACTGTCTCCGCCCACTCTCTACAGCCTGGTCTCCTCCTGTCAGCAACACAACACCGACGGCTCCGTGACCTACGGCTGTTTGGCGATGGACTACTCCCCAGAAATCACCAGCCTTACCTGGAAGAAAGATGGGCAGCCGATCATCACTGGAGTTAAGAAATACCCGTCAGTGAGAAACAAGAAGGGAACCTACACCCTGAGCAGCCAGTTAATCATCACAGAGTCAGAGGGGGGATGCAGCAAAATCAGCTGTGAGGTTCGACACAGCGGCTCAGACAAGAGCATTGGAATGGCATGTAAGTGTTGTGGAAACTGTGAAAATCAGAAACCTATGATTACCTTGTATAGGATCTTGGATATAACTAATTTTAATACTCTGCATATTTCTGATCCCTGGAAAATCCAGCTTTGTGTCTATTGACCACAAACATGTTTTAAAGCATATGAACTCATTTTTTTCATCAATTTCTTCTGCAAGAAATATCTAATTGTGTTTCTTGAAGGTCCCAGAATTTATGCTCCAAATGTTCTCCTCACCGTGAGTTCCAGTGAAGAAATCACAAGACAGAAATTTGCAACCATCGTCTGTTCAATCAACGATTTCCATCCAAAGTCAATGACGGTGAAGTGGCTGAAGAATGGACAACCCATGGGTTCAGGAATTGTCACCTCTCCCGCCTGTGAAGTGAAGGGGAACTTCTCGGCGAGCAGTCGGCTGACAGTCTCCGCTGGGGAATGGTTCAGCAAAGCGGTCTATACCTGCCAGGTCACTCATGAAGAGGTCACCCAAATTCACAACATCACCGCGTCTGGTAAGAGACACAAACAGAGGAAACAATAAATTATCCTGCACTCTGATGTTAATCCAAATCAGGAATTTACTGAAGTTAGTACAAAGCACAGAATAACTTCTAGTTTGTTGCCATGTAGTTTGTGTTTCATTCTGATGTAAGAGCTGCATTAGGATTGCTGACCATTCACGATTTTATGAATATAGAAATAAATGTATCCCTATAATTTGAAGTAATTTAGTGAGTGAGGTGAATCAATGAAATGAAAATCGCTTATTGTCACAAGTAGGCTTCAAATGAAGTTACTGTGAAAAGCCCCTCGTCGCCAAATTCCGGCGCCTGTTCGGGGAGGCTGGTATGGGAATTGAACCCGCGCTGCTGGCCTTTCTTGGTCTACTTTAAAAGCCAGCTATTTAGCCCTGTGCTAAACCAGCCCCTGGTGGACTTGATATCAGCTTTATCCTCAGACAGCTGATTATATTTGAGAGTCAGTGGGTGTGTGGAACCCTTAACTGATAACAGCTCCGGGGGAAGTGTTGGAAAGTTCATCCAACCTATTTATGGATCTGCCTCCAGTACTTCGTCCCTGAGATCAGGACTGGAATATTTGTATTGGGAATGCTGCAATACTGATTCGTTAGAATGATATCGGGGCTGACTGTATTTCACATTGAGAATAGTTTTCAGAAACCAAACTGGTTTTCCAATGCGTATCGAAGATTAAAGGCGATCTTTAGAGGTTGATGCTTCGAAGTTGATTATTTCGAGGTTGATGCTTCGAAGTTGATTTATTCCCATTTAGAGTTCAGGCTGAATCCTTCTCACCTGATTCTGAAGATCAAACTTGGGTTGATTTCCACTTTTTTCATTCACAGATCCTTCCGTTTGCACTGATGCCTCAGTAACAATACTGCCACCACCAATAGAACAGGTCTTGCTGGAGGCGACTGTAACCTTAACCTGCGTCATTTCGAATGCTCCTTTTGGAGTCAACGTGTCCTGGAGTGAAGCGAAGAAGCCGCTGAAATCAGAGATTGCCGACCAGCCTGGGGCAGATACTGAGAGCGTGGTCAGCAAATTAAACATCTCCACACAAGCCTGGCTGAGTGGGGCTGTGTTTGACTGTGTGGCGAGCCATCAGGACCTGCCAACTCCTTTAAGAATTTCAATCCACAAAAAAATAGGTGAGCGGTGAGATTGAAGCAACAAGTGAGTCATTGTGTCTATTTCCAGTGTCAGAGCACCAGTCAGTATTTAGCATTCAGTGTATTTATGGTCTATTCTGATTGGTAATTCCACTAACTAAATACTCTGAGATTTAGAGTTTAAGGGGGGAATTGATATGCAGATGAACGAACAATGAATTAAAAACAGTGATATTGGGTTTAGATGGAGCGAGACCATAGACCACAAGACTTGGGAGCAGACGTAGCCCATAGGGCCCATCAACTCTGATCCAGCCTTCAATGAGGTCCTGACTGATCTGATGTGATAATCTTCAACTCCTCTTTCCCGCCTTATCCCCATATCCCTTGACGCCATTACTGATTTAAAATCTATCTCTCTCAACCTTGAACATACAGAACAACCCAGAATCTACAGCCCCCAGCGTTAAATAATTCCACAGCTTCACTGCCCTCTGAGAGAGGAAATTCCTTCTAATCTCCGGAGTAAATAGGTGAACCCTTACTTTGCGATCATTCACTCTGCTCCTAGATGCTCCCACAAGGGAAAGCAACCTCTCAGCATCTATCCTAAGAAGCTCCCTGAGAATCTTTCATGTATCGATTGGGTCGCCTTCATTCTTCTAAACTCCAATAAGTACAGCCCAACCTAGTTAACCTCAGATCATAAGAAAATCCCTCCATACTCCGGGGCAACCTCGTGATCCTTCTCTGGACTGCCTTCAAAACCAATCTGTCTTCCTTAGATAAGAGCACCAAAGCTATTCAAAGTATATCAGGTGTGGACTAACTAATACCTTGTATAGTTTTAGCTGGACTTCCCCATGTTTATATATTCTATTCCCTTTGAAATAAATGTCAACATTCAATTAGTCTCCAGATTACCTGCAGAACTTGCTTTGTGTGATTTCTGCACGAGGACCCCCAATTCCCCCGTTACTTCAGCTTTCTACAGTCTTTCTCCATCTAAATAATATTCCGTTATGTTCCTCCTCCTACCAAAGTGTCTAACCTCATATTTTCCAACATTATGTTCCATCTGCCAAGTTTTTACTCAGTAACTTAAGCTGTCTCTGTCCCTCTGTAGACTTTATGTCCTCACCACTTGCCTTTCTACCAGTTTTCTATCTGCAGCCATTGCACGAGTACATACACTTATTAAACACAGTTTTGAAATTCATGTATATTACATCTACTGGCCCCCCTCTCTCTAGCCTTCTCGTTATCACCTCAAAGAATTGCAATAAATTTGTCAAGCATGATTTACCTTCACAAAGCCGTGTTATCTCTGCTTAATTATATTCTGTATGTCTAAATGCTCAGCTATTGAGGTCCCTGGCCGATAGTTACCTGTTTTTGTCTCCCTCCCTTTTGAATAAGGGTGTCACATTGGCAGTTTCCCAATCCTCTTGGGGTAAGGTGGGAGGAGCCTGGTGTGGAGTTGATACACCAGCACAGAACAGTTGGGCCGAATGGCCTGTTTCCCTGCTGTACACTTTCTGAAACTTTCGAATCCAATATCCGTAAATTCTCAGGGAAAAGGATTGTGTCCACCTCTGCTCCGAGCTGGGAAACCGGACAGATCCCAAAGTGGAAAATGGAAACCTTTAAAATCCAACACAAAACACATTTCTCTCACATCTAACCCGCGGTTCCATTGTCTCCGGAATTCCCCATTTTATTGACATTTATTGTACATTTTCTGCAGATCCCAATCCGCGGGAACCGTCCGTTTCTGTCCTCCTGCCCTCGGCTGAAGACGTCTCCGCTCAGAGATTCGTTTCCCTCAGCTGCTTAGTGAGAGGTTTCTCCCCCCGAGAGATCTTCGTCAAGTGGACCGTCAATGACAAGCCGGTGAATCCCGGGAACTACAAGAACACCGAGGTGATGGCGGAGAACGGCAATAGCTCCTTCTTCATGTACAGCCTGTTATCCATTGCAGCGGAGGAGTGGGCCAGCGGCGCTTCTTACTCCTGTGTGGTGGGACATGAAGCCATCCCCTTGAAGATCATCAACAGAACGGTTGATAAATCCAGCGGTAAACCCAGTTTTGTGAACATTTCCCTCGCTCTGATGGACACCGTTAACTCATGTCAATGATAATCTATTGGTTATATTTCGAATTAAAATAAAAATAATAAAGGTTTCTTCCTCCAATTGTGATTTAAATGTACAGCCGCTTAATTAATGGAGCTTCCACTTTGCTGATCTGCTCAATGAGACCCGGATTTCTACAGGTCTCGGCACCAAGTCTGATACAACCAGAGCTCCCAGCTCAGATACACCCTGGGTTAGAGACAGAGTAAAACTGATTCATTCCAAGATTCAGCAAAATATCTTCATTGACTTTCCTCCAGCTGAGGAGAAATCGGACAATTCCCCATTTCAGACAAATAAACACCACATTTAAATCTCGGTGTTCCTGCTTCTCTCATTGTCCATCCCTTTAAAATTAATGTCAGCTTTAAGTTGCTGTATCACACCCACTGGGAACTGAATTGAGGGTCACACAGAAACATGGACCAACAATTCCCCATCAAAGAGAGGGGAAAGTGAAATTGTTAATCCACTGTACCCCCACTTCCCCAACAGAGAGGGGGAGGGGCTTTAGTTAATCCACTGTACCCCCACTTCCCCAATAGAGAGAGGGGGAGGGGCATTAGTTAATCCACTGTGCCCCGACTTCACCAACAAAGAGGGGGAGGGGCATTAGGCAATCCACTGTACCCCCACTTCCTCAACAGAGAGAGGGAGGGGCATTAGTTAATCCACTGTACCCCCACTTCCCCAATAGAGAGAGGGGGAGGGGCATTAGTTAATGCACTTTACCCCCTCTTCCCCAATAGCGAGAGGGGGAGGGGCATTAGTTAATCCACTGTACCCCTACTTCCTCAACAGAGGGAGGGGGAGGGCATTAGTTAATCCACTTTACCCCCACTTCCCCAATAGAGAGAGGGGAGGGGCATTAGTTAATCCACTGTAACCCAATTCCACAGCAAAGAGAGGAAAAGGGGCATTACTTAATGCACTGTACCCCCACTTCCCGGGCAAAGAGAGGGGTAGGGGCATAAGTTAAGACAGTGTACCTCCACTTCCCCAGCAAAGAGAGGGGGAGGGGCATTAGTTAACACACTGTACCTCAATTTCCCCAGCAAAGAGAGGGGAGGGGCATTAGTTAACACGCTGTACCTCACTTCCCCAGCAAAGAGAGGGGGAGGGACATTAGTTAACACACTGTACCCTCACTTCCTCAGCAAAGAGACGGTGGGGCCTGAGTAATCCACTGTGCACCCGCTTCCAACAATGAGTGGAGCAGCATTATTTAATCCACTGTTCCCACACGTCCCCAACAAAGAGAGCAAAGGGGCAATACTAACCCACTTTACCTCCACTATCCCGACCAAAAGAGGAGGAAGGTGATGAGTGAATTCTCTGTATCTCCACCTCCAGCAGGGAGAACCCAAAGGGAATTTGCTGAGCTGACCAGAGAGAGGGAGATTATTAACTCAATATCTTCCCAGTCCCCAAGAAGGGAGTTTGGAAGTAAACGGTCCCCCAGACTAAGAATTCAGTTACTGACATAACAAGATGGCATTTAGCTTACTGGCTGAAGGGTTTAAAAGACCATCATGATCAAGATGTTCTTAAAATATCTATTTATGCAACAGAATTCCTTTAGCGCCCTTGTTCCTCTTATCGGTATGCTGAGACCGATTCCCCATAATCTAAATCCAGACTGGTGATTGAATTCTCCCTGGGTTTTCACTGTTCCCTCCTGAGGCACCTCCTTGTATTTTTGCATTCGGTCACCGGATGTCAGCTTGCAACTCACACAAAACACATTTATGAGCAGAAAGTTCAACATGATCTACATCGGTACCAATAATACCCACAACTGGCAAAGCTACAGGCAGCTGATACAAATACACAGACAGATAAACAGACACAGACACTATACATACATGCACACAGACCCACAAACATACACATGCTCACACGTAGACACAAACACACACATGGACACACACATAGAAACACATGCATAAACATACACCCAGGCACAACGAACCACACATATTTTGACACAAAACACACGCAAACGTGCGCAAAAAATCACAAACATGCACATAAACACAAATAAACACATGTTTATACACACACAGACACACGTGCACATCCACGCATACACACACAAATCCACACACACAAGCGGCTACACAAATGTACACAAACAGACACATACAACCACATGTCCACACAGATACACAAACATATGAAACGAGACAAGCAGACTGACTGAAGAATATGAAACACAAATGTAACCAACAACATATACAATCGCACAATTACACGATGACAGACAACCAGAGACAATAATCCACACTAACACACTTATGGTCACACATGGACACATATTAGCATACCCATACACATTCTAGCACAAACACACATTAGTGCACCTAGAGGCATCAATACACATCAATAGATAGTTATAAACATTCATCAACGCATAAATAGCACTGCTGCCTCACAGCGCCATAAACCCGGGTTCGATTCCATCCTTGGGTGATTGTCTGTGTAGAGTTTCCACGTTCTGCCGTGCCTGTTCCCGTTTCCGCCGCCTGCTCCGGTTTCCTCCCACAGTCCAAAGATGTGCAGGTTAGGTGGATTGGCCAGGCTGTATTACCCCTTAATGCCCACAACGTTAGGTGGGGTTACCAGGTTCTGGGGACAGGGCAGGGGCATGCGTCCAGGCAGAGTGCTCTTTGGGAGGGTCGGTGCAGACCCAATGGGCCGAATAGCCTCATTCGGCACAGTAGGGATTATATGATGATGATTCTATGATGAAATACACGCATCAACAAACACACACACACACAAACGCACTTATCCAGACACAAACATTAAGACCCTGACATGCATGTTGAACGTATAAAGACACATTAACACTTTTATTACTGGGCAGGTAAGTATAAACTCATATTAACACAGACATTAATATATAAACATAGTCTTCAACACACAAACACACACAATAAACACTCATATATACACATTGACAGAAGATAAACAAAGTTCTCATTCAGGCACCGACACACAAATACACAGATCAATACTCATTGACACATGAACACACACAATGGCACTTATAAAGACATCAGGATACACAAAAGAAGACTAAAGTAAAACACAAATTTCGCATCTACACAGACACAAAAGATAAAGAACAAACACAAACGTCAGGCAATGGCGGCATAGTGGTTAGCACTGCTGCTTCACGCCACCATGGACCTAGGGTTGATCCCGCTCCTCGGTCTGTGTCACAGTGGAGTTTCCCCATGACCCGTGAGTCCCACCCCGACAACCCAAAGATGTGCAGGCCAGGTGGATTGGCCACGCTAACTTGCCCCTTAATTGGAAGAAAAAAGTTACAGAGATCGATTTCTGAGTGTCATGAACTCAACTTTAGATATGCAATGACAAATATATTAAAGAATGAATTAGCAGAGGGAGAAAATGAAACGAGAATATTAAAAACAAAACGTGTATTAACAAAAAATCTGATTATATTTATTCGGCTCTATCCTCATAGACACCACAGACCACACCTGGACTGAAGAAAATGAGGATGATAACGGGAACATCTGGACAACCGCTTCCACATTCATCACCCTGTTCGTCCTGAGCATTTCCTACAGCGCTGCAGTCACTCTGGTGAAGGTGAGAAGATTCAATCCACTCACACATCAAACTGACAGAAGTCGTTTAAAAACACTAAATGTTTGATTGATTAAAAACTCTAACATCAATGTCCCAGATCATAAACATCTGTTTCATCATTTTCTCTCTCTTTTACAGATCAAGTGATGGGTTGACGTTCGGACGCTGTAGATTCCCCTCAGCTGTTTATTATGATCTGTGTGTGACAGAAATAAAATATCTCCTCTTGGTGACTCTAACAGTAAAATTCTCTCAGTTTATATTCTGCATCTGTAACTGAGACAATCATGGACAGTATTTCTGCTTTTCAGTTTAAAATGTACGAGATAATTTTGGCTGTATTGTAATTGTAGCTAGTAATTTCTCTCAATGTCATGTCTAAATAAGTAATTTACCTCGTACCTTATTTACAACAGTTACCTTCCCTTTGTGTTGAGCTCCTGTTCTCTCTTGTGTCTGTTACAGTTGTACATACATTTGGCAGCTCAGAGGGCGTGTGTTCTGTTCTCACTGTGACCCTAAATCGTTATGTTCCCTTTTGTAAACATCAAAATAAACTTTTGTGTAATATTTTCTCTGAAATTTTAATAAATATTGAATGAAAAATGAAGACAGTAAGATTAATCTGAACTCCTTTCTCTTAGGTCCATCGGCACCGCCCCACTTCGCCGATTATACAGTTGTCTCCCCTTTCCCAGACAGATATTTCTCACCAGTCCTGTCTGGGATGTGTCCGAACTTAAGGCCCCTCAGTGAAAGAGCCACTGCG
The DNA here is from genome assembly GCF_902713615.1 of Scyliorhinus canicula. Classification (NCBI taxonomy): domain Eukaryota; kingdom Metazoa; phylum Chordata; class Chondrichthyes; order Carcharhiniformes; family Scyliorhinidae; genus Scyliorhinus; species Scyliorhinus canicula. Next base: position 769,107 of record NW_024055676.1, read on the forward strand.
CCACCAAGCGGCCCATCCGGGTAAAGCCAACTTCACCTTTGCCGTTTTATGGTAAACTCCAGAGACAGAATGATTTCACAGCTGATGGAAGAAATGTCTCCTCACCTCTGTCCTAAATTTTAACCCCTACCTCTGAGAATATGCCTCTGGTCCCAGACTCTCCCACAAGAGGAAACAAGATGATTGTTCAGGCTGTGTAACTGTTTCAAGCTCTTTCCACAGTCAGTTCACTGGAACACTCTCACTCAGGTGTGTGTGTGTGTCGGGGCGTTTCCAATCACACTGATGTCTGAAATCTCTTCCCACAGTCAGAACAGACAATCACATTGACAGTTTGATATTTAGATGCTAATGAATTGAGTGACTGTCAGATCTTGATGTTATATTTGGTTCGAGTTGCCCAGCTGCCAATCCTCCCGTTCTAATGCCTGAAAAAGAAGTTTACAAAAATGATCACTAGAAGAACAGGGTAGAAATTCACAACAGCTCATTTTAGTTTCTATCAAACCTTCTTTCCTCTCTTGCTTTCCCCAAGCATGTGGTCCAGTCAAAATAAAAGACCAAAATCAGCTAGAAGCCCCAACAAAAGTGTGACTGCCTGTGCGGAGTCTGCCTGTTCCCACCGTGTCTGCGTGGGTTTCCTCCTGGTGCTCCGGTTTCCTCCCACAGTCCAAAGATGTGCAGGTCAGGTGTGGCCATGCTAAATTGCCCTTATGTTAGATGGGGTTGCTAGGTTACAGGGATAGGGTGGAGGTGTGGTCTTAAGTAGGGTGCTCTTTCCAAGAGCCGGTGCAGACACGATGGGCCGAATGGCCTCCTTCTGCACTATAAATTCTATGATGGTATCTCTATGTATTGAACAATCCAGGGAGGTGGGAGAGAGGCAGGGAAATGAGAGCCGGAAGGAAGGCACGAGATGCATTAACGAACATGGTATCTCCAGGAGTCGGGGACGAGGAGAATAAAGATGGGGGCAGCAGGGTAGCATGGTGGTTAGCATAAATGCTTCACAGCTCCAGGGTCCCAGGTTCGATTCCCGGCTGGGTCACTGTCTGTGTGGAGTCTGCACGTCCTCCCCCTGTGTGCGTGGGTTTCCTCCGGGTGTTCCGGTATCCTCCCACAGTCCAAAGATGTGCGGGTTAGGTGGATTGGCCATGCTAAATTGCCCGTAGTGTCCTAATGAAAGTAAGGTTAAGGGGAGTGTTGTTGGGTTACGGGTATAGGGTGGATACGTGGGTTTGAGTAGGGTGATCATGGCTCGGCACAACATTGAGGGCCGAAGGGCCTGTTCTGTGCTGTACTGTTCTATGTTCTATGAAAGACAGGAGCAACGGCAGAAGCGGAGGTGAGCGCAAGACGGCAGCGAGATCCGTCCGGGAGAAGCAAGCGACAACACCAACACCAAACCCATTCGAGTATTGCTCACTGTAATTGTTTCTCCGGCAGCCGAATGTATATTTACCTCCCCAATCTCTCCCCCCTCACCGCCCCCCTCCCCCCCCCCCCCCGCCCGCAAACAGTCGTTTACTTGTGTATTGTAAATTAGTTTGCCAGGTGTACAGAGTTGCTGCTGTTGAGCTGGTGCACAATACCCTACCAGTTATTCTATTTTATTTTTTATTGTATTTTAAAAAATTATTCACTATTTTCTTTTCTTTGGTATGTTGGGTGTGTCCTTCTCTTCTACACATGTGTGTGTATATATATATATATTTATATATGTTTCTTATCCTGTGTACATAACGGTAAATATACTTTGTTCAAAAACCCAATAAAAAACATTTACCAAAAAAAATGTATTGAACAATCAGCGAGTCAGCCTGAAATCTGCCTCACAATGCCCGGGTGATTGACGGCAGCTCCGGACCAATAGGAAGTGGAGGGGCGGTACTGGAGGGCCGAACGGCAGCGGCTGGTCCTCCAACCAATCGGAGTGAATGAGGGGCGGGGCCCGCTGTGTTTGAAGCATGCGCAGTGTGGGTAATGGCGATGTAGAAGGATGTCTTTCAGATCGGAAATCGGTATGAGGCGTTTAACAATACGGAGGGAGCGAGAGATCGCGGGGGTGGGCGGAAACGTTGTTTAAAGCTGTTGCAATCGCAAACCTCTGAAATGTTTACGGGACCCAGTTTGTACGGAGCGGGGCTGCAGCTCCTCATCTTCGGCTCGAGTTAACGGCCGCCATCTTTATTGGATGTGCATCAGGGCGCATGCGCGTTTCTCATCTTTGTCGGGGCAATGTCACAATGAGTGGGAGGAGCTTGTTCCCCATTGTTCAGAATGGAGACAACCTGTCCGTCAAACTGGATTAGTCTTTCAGTCCCAATGTCTTATTGATGATGCAAAGCGGTGGCAGAGATGGAAAGAAAAGGAAGCCAATCCTGCTCTCCAGATTTCGCTGTCTCATTGTCCATCCTGTCCCATGTGTCCAAAGCTCTGTGGCCCTGTTCAGCCACATGAAGACCCAGGGCAGAAACTCACAACCCTACGTCAGCATGACCCTCAAATCAGGGGACTGCTGATGATGAGGGTCAGTGTGCAGCGGGGCCGGGGGGGGGGGCGAGGCGGCATGAGCTGTAATCCTGGACCAGGGAGCAGGAAGAGAGGTCATTGTGAATTTCTATACTGAACTGACTAATTGATTTTGGAAACTCCTTTTATAACGGATTAGTCGGGGAGGATTTACACACAGCAAACTCAAACCAGGAGAAATGATTATCTTTCCTGAATTTTATTTCTGGACTGACAGTGATGCCTTTGTAAACTTCTTTCACAGGGGCTGAGAAAGGGATTCGCAGACAGGAAACTCACAACCAATCCTCACATCAAATTCTGACAGCACTTTTCTGGTGATCAGGACCTGGAGATTATCGACCTTTGTGTGTAAGCATTGAGTTCAAATCATTACCACACTGTGTAAATTTTCTTCCTCATATCTCCCCTGTAGATCTTGCTCACAATCTTAAATCTGTGTCCCATAATCCTTTTACAATCTGCTATTGAACAGCTTTTCTTTATCTTTTGCTGGGTTTGCTGTTGTAATTTCCGGTGCCTGGGTCGCTGCCGGGAGGTCTGTCCGGTTTCATTCCCTTTTCCTGTTTTTGTAGTGGTTGAATGGGCTTGGACCAGTTCATTTAAGATCCAGAAAACAGTTGAAATCTCCTCCAAGAATTAGTTGATGTGTATCCATGTATGGGGGAACAATTCTTTTTACAAATGCCACATTGTCCTAGTTAGGGGCATAGCCATTCACCAGCATCACCAAGGTACCCGCCAACCACCCACTGACCACCATGGTTGAATGGTGGAGTGGACTCGATGGGCCGAATGGCCTTACTTCCACTCCTATGTCTTATGGTCTTATGGTTACACTGCTGCCTCACGGCACTGGGATCCCAGGTTTGGGTCACTGTCTGTGTGGAGTTTGCACATTCTCCCCGTGTTTGCCTTGGTTTTGGCTCCACAACCCAAAGATGTCCAGGGTAGGTGGATTGGCCACGCTAAATTGCCCCTCAATCGGAAAAAATGAGTTGGGCACTCTAAATTCATATTTTAAAAAAACATTAACACTGCAATGAAGTTACTGTGAAAAGCCGCTGGTCGCCACATCCTGGTGCCTGTTTGGGTACACAGAGGGAGAATTCAGAATGTCCAAATGACTTAACAGCATGTCTTTCGTGACTAGTGAGATTAAACCAGAGCACCCGGAGGAAACCCACGTAGACACAGGGAGAACATGCAGACTCCGCACAGACAGTGACCCAAGCCAGGAATCGCACCTGGAATCCTGGAGCTGTGAAGAAACAGTATTACCCACTGTGCTACAGTTACTACCCGTTAAAACATGTTGCTTGGCCAACAGAAAACATTATCAAAGGGCTTGTCCGGGATTTGAACCCGGGGCCTCCCGCAAATTTCGAAACCAAAACACCCGAAGCGAGAATCATACTCCCAGACCAACGAGCCCCTCAATGAAGGCAGTCGCCTCCTCTGGAGTCTCAAAATCAAAGTCTTTGGACTCATCTGCAACTCATAGCTTTGCTGGGTAAACCACCCCGAATGGAACTCCTTTCTTCGATAGAGCAGCCTGAACCTTATTAAATGCCGCTCGCTTCCTCGCCAACTCGGCTCCCACATCTTGGTAAATCCTCACTAGGATAACTGAGTGAATCCCTTCCCACACTTAGAACAGGCGAATGGTCTGTCGCGGGTGTGACGGTGATGATGAATTTCCAACTCACAGGAGATCTGAATCCCTTCCCACAGTCCCCACATTTCCATGGTTACAGCATGCTGCTGGTGTCCTTGTCCCTCTCCAAGTTTGACGATCAGTTGAACTCAAGTGTGTGTGTATCGGGTCTTTTTTCAGTAACGCTGATCTTTTTAAAAAATAAATTTAGAGTATCCATTTTTTTTTCCAATTAAGGAGCAATTTAGCATGTCCAATCCACCTACCCTGCACATCTTTGGGTTGTGGGGCTGAAACCCATGCAAGCACGGGGAGATGTGCAAACTCCACACGGACAGTGACCCGGGGCCGAGATCGAACCTGGGACCTCGGCACCGTGAGGCAGCAGTCCCAGTCACACTGATGTTGAAAATCTTTTCCTACAGACAGAGCAGACAAACATTTCTTCGTCTACATTCACAGGCCAATGATATTCAGGTCCTGATGAATGGAGTGACTCTGTTAAATCATGCTGTGAGGTTTGATTTGAGTTTCCATCTGTAAATCCTCCCCTTGTAATATCCTGTAAGAGGAGTTTATAAAAGTCATTAGGGGCAGGCACAGTGGCTCAGTGGTTAGCCGAGAACCCGGGTTTGATCCCGGCCCTGGGTCTCTGTCCATATGGACTTAGCACATTCTCCCCTTGTCAGCATGGGTTTCAATCCAAAAAGATGTGACGGATAAAATTACCCCTTAATTGGGACAAAATACAATTTTGTACTCTATATTTAATAAAAAAAACAATCGTCAGCACTCAGTCCAGGATAGAAATTCTGAACAGACAATTCTAGTTTCTCTGGAACATTGTTTGCTCTCTTGTTTCCCCCAAAGCTGTAAATCCCCGTCCCACACACTCTCCCTCCTCCCTGGGCTGAAATCCAAACCCATCTCACCATTTCTTTCCTCCACTCCCAGTTTTCTCCCTCCCTCTCCTCTGGGTTCAGTTCTGCAGCTCCTGTCTGCAGACTGACAATAAAACCAATGGGTCTTATTGGGGACTCCAGCGGGTGTTTGTGAATACTCCCTGTCTACCTCCCTGGGTTTCCTTCCTCCCCACAGACCAGGGCCGCGATTCTCTGGTCCGGCGTCAGAGTGCCGGCGCCAAAACAGGAGTACTTTACTCCGGCGCAGGTTCTGAGACCCGATTCCCGGGTGCTGGGGGGTCCAGCACAGCGCTGAAGTGGCCCATCCCCCACAGGCCGCCCCCGGACCGTTCAACCCCGAGGTCCAGCCGGGCCCAGAGCATATTAGAACAGCACCGGCGGGACTAGGATTTTTTCAGTCGGCCGGTCGATCCATTCGGGCTGGAGAATCGCGGCGCCGCCGGAGGATCGCCGCTATGGCTGTTTGCGCCGATTCTCCGTGAGGCCCAGCGCCATGCGCGCCTGCCCGATTTTTTTTTGGGTGGGAGAATGGCGTTGAGGTGGCATGGCGCAATTCGCGCAGTCCCCTGCCGATTCTCCGGCCCGGCAGGGTGTCGGAGAATCGCGACCAGAGTCCTCTGATGATTTGAGCCCAACCTCGAATCACGTTAAATTTCCATTTAATTGGGAAACAAAATTAAATGAAATTTCGTGGCTCCACAAAGTGTTTCCAACTCCTGCCTCCCACCCCGTTAACAGGTGGATGCAATTATTTTTCTTACTGAAAGGGTGGTCTCTGGGGCCATGGTAGTGCTGTGGTTAGCACTGCTGCCTAATGGCGCTGAGAATCCGGATTCGATCCTAGCCCCGGGTCACTATCCATGTGGAGTTTACACATTCTCCCCGTCTCTGCGTGTGTCTCACCTTCTCAACCCAAAGATGTGCAGGGTAGGTGATTTGAACAAGCTAATTTTGCACCTTAATTGGAATAAAAAGTTGGTTGCACCAAATATATTTTTAAAAACTCTTTCCTAATGTTTACAATTAAAGGTGTGGTTACCCCAGGAGAGGGGTACATTTCAGGGACAGTAAATGGACAGGTATCCGTCTCATGTTCTTATCTGGTACAGACCAAAGATGTGCGGGTTAGGTGGATTGGCCATGCTAAATAGCCCGTAGTGTCCTAATAAAAGTAAGGTTAAGGGGGATGCTGTTGGGTTACGGGTATAGGGTGGATACGTGGGCTTGAGTACGGTGATCATGGCTCGGCACAACATTGAGGGCCGAAGGGCCTGTTCTGTGCTGTACTGTTCTATATCTATAGATTAGATATATTAATTACAGTTCCGTAATAAAATTCATAATTATGTCTCGCCATGTACTATAAGACTGTAGCTACGTTATAGATTTCCAGCTATCTCTTCACCCAGAGGGTTGTGTTGGATTTCTCTTCCACAGGGACCAGTTGTATCTGGGGGTCATTGAATATATTGAACCGCAAGTTAGACAGATATTTTATTGACAATGGAGTTAAGGGTTACGGGGAACATGTAGGAAAATAGAGTGAAAGCTGAGATGAGGAGGGATCTCTTCACTCGAGGATGTGATGAAGCTTCGGAATTCTCTACCCCAGAGGAATATGGAGCCTCAGCTATTAGGTATGTTCAAGACAAATATTGACAGGTTTCTAGATGTTGAAGATATCGAGGGATATGGGAATCGTGAGGGAAAATGGTGCTGAGGTAGATCGGCCAAGGATCTCATTGAATGGTTGAGCAGACTCGGTGGGCCGAATGGCCGACTCTTGCTCCTATTCTAATCTCTGTGTCCTGGTCAGGAAGCAGTGAGCTGAGCTTGGAACTGTCAATCAACATGAATCAGCCCTTCAGGAGAATTGGGAGGGTGAATATTAGATACAGCAGAGTGAGAATGGAGGGAGATTGTGTCGGATGGAGATTAACAGCTTTTGGAGAAGGAGAGAGGAAATTATATTCCATAGGAAGTAGAATTGTCTATTCTGAATTCCTATCCTGTAATAACAGTGATGACTTTCGTAAATTGTTTTTAAAGGATATTAGAAGAGGAGGAATTATAGACAGAAATATCAAACATCACGTCTCGATGTGACAAACTCACTCGATTCCTTTTGATCTGAAAACAACGGGCTCTGAACATCATCGACGAGAAGGAGAAAAGTTTGTCCGATCTTTCGGCGTCAAAAGATTTGAAACATCAGTGTGACTGGAAAAGCACCGAGACCCACACAACACACATCCGAGTGAGAGAGTTCCAGTGAACTCACTGTGAAAAGAGCTTCAACCAGACACACGTCCTGAAAAAAACATCACACCATTCCCAGTGAGGAGAGACAGTGCACATGTTCTGTGTGTAGACAATGCTTCTCCTGATTGTCCAACCTGGAGAGACACGAGGAGACCCAAAACATGGAGAAACCGTGGAAATGTGCTGACTGTGGGAAGGGATTTAGAGCCCCATCTGTGCTGGAGATTCATCGCCGCAGTCACACTGGACAGAGGCCATTCACCTGCTCTCAGTGTGGGAAAGGATTCACTCACTTCTTTAACCTGCAGTCACACCAGCGAGTTCACACTGGGGAGAGGCCATTCACCTGCTCTCAGTGTGGGAAGGAATTCACTCAGTTATCCAGTCTGCATACACACCAGCGAGTTCACACTGGGGAGAAGCCATTCACCTGCTCCCAGTGTGGGACGGGATTCAGTTCTTCATCCAACCTACGGAGACATCAGCGAGTTCACACTGGGGAGAGGCCATTCACCTGCTCCCTCTGTGAGAAGGGATTCAGTGATTTATCCACCCTGCAGACACACCAGCGAATTCACACTGGGGAGAGGCCATTCATCTGCTCTCAGTGTGGGAATGGATTTACACATTTATCCAATCTGCAGACACACCAGCGAATTCACACTGGGGAGAGGCCATTCACGTGCTCTCAGTGTGGGAAGGGATTCAATAACTCTTCCAACCTTCGGAACCATCAGCGAGTTCACACTGGGGAGAGGCCGTTCACCTGCTCTCAGTGTGGGAAGGGATTTGTTAGTTCATCCACCATGAAGAGACATAAGCGAATTCACACTGGGGAGAGTTCATTCACCTGCTCTCAGTGTGGGAAAGGATTCAGTGATTTATCCACCCTGCGGAACCATCAGCGAATTCACACTGGGGAGAGGCCATTCACCTGCTCTCAGTGTGGGAAGGGATTCAGTAATTCGTCCAACCTTCAGAAACACCGGCGAGTTCACACTGGAGAGAGGCAATTCATCTGCTCTTAGTGTGGGAAGGGATTATATAGAAACATGAAAAGGGAGAGCAGGAAGAGGCCATTTGGCCCTTTGCGCCTGATCTGCCATTCATTATGATCATGGCTTATCATCCAACTCGATAGCTTAATCCCGCTTTCCCCTCCATATCCTGTGACCCCCTTCACCTTCAGTGCAATATCTAACTGCTTCTTGCAAACAAATAATGTATTGGCCTTAAAGTTTTCCTGTGGTAACAAATTCCACGGGCTCACCACTCTCTGGTTGAAGAAATTTCTCCTCATCTCTGTCTAAATGGTCTCCCCCGTATCCTCAGATTGCGACCTCTGGTTCTGTACACTCCCACCATCGGGAAAATCTTTCCTGCATCTACCTTGTTATGTCCTGTTCGAATATTATAGGTCTCTATGAGATCCCCCTCATTCTTCTGAACTCCAGCGAATACAAACCTAACTGATTCAATCTCTCATTCGTCAGTCCCACCATCCCAGGAATCAGTCTGGTAAACACTCGCTGCACTCCCTCTAGAGCAAGAACATCCTTCCTCAGATAAGGAGACCAAAATTGCACACAATATTCCAGGTACAGCCTCGCCACGGCCCTGTGTAATAATAGCAAGATATTCCTGCTCCTGTACTCGAATCCGCTCGCAATGAAGGCTAGCATACCACTTGCCTTCTTTACCGCCTGCTGTAGCTGCATGCTTACCTTCAGTGACTGGTGTACAAGGACACCCAGGTCTCGTTGCACATTCCCCGCCTCTCCTAATCTATGGCCGTTCAGATAATAGTCTGCCTTCTCATTTTTGGTACCAATGTGGATAACCTCGCATTTCTCCAAATTATACTGCATCTGCCATTCATTTGCCCACTCACTCAACTTGTCCAAATCACACTGAAGGATCTCTGCATCCTCCTCACAGCTCACCCTCCCAAGCAACTTGTGTGATCTGTGAATTTGGAGATATTGCATTTTGTTCCCACATCTAAGTTGTTAATATATAAGTGGCGCAGCTGCCTCATGGTGCTGAGGATCAGGGTTCAATCATGCCTGGGTCACTGTGTGCAGTCAAGTTCTCGATTTTGCGTGGGTCTCACCCCCATAACCCCAAAGATGTGCAGTGGAGGGGAACTGGCCATGCTAAATTACCACTTCATTGCAAAAATAGAATTGGTTACTTTAAATTTGAAAAGAAAAATCATTTATATATTTTGTGAATATCTGGGCCCAAGCACCGATCCCAGCGGTATCACACTAGCCACTGCCTGCCAATTTGAAAAAGATCCATTAATTCCTCCTCTTTGTTTCCTGTCTGCCAGTCAGTTTTTTATCCATGTCAAGAGACGACCCCTAATCCCATGTGCTTTCATTTTACACACTAATATCTTATGCAGGAATAAGTCGAAAGCTATCTGAAAGTCCAAATATACCACATCCACTGGCTCTCCTTCGTCAACTCTACCAGTTACACACTTGAAGAATTCCAGTAGGTTTGTCAAGCATGATTTCCCCTTCATAAATCCATGCTGGCTCTGTCCGATCCTGCCACTGGTTTCGAAGTGCTTTGCTGTAAAATCTTTGATAATGGATTCTAAAATTTGCCCCACTGCCGATGTCAGGCTTACTGGTCTATAATTTCCTGTTTTGTCTCGAGCTCCCTATTTAAATAGTGGAGTTACATAAGCCACCCTCCAATGTGCAGGAATTGTTCCAGAGTCTATAGAATCCTGGAAGATGACCACCAATGCTTCCACTATTTCTAGAACCACTTCCTTAAGTACTTTGGGATTCAGATTATCAGGCCCTGGGGATTTATCAGCCTCCAATCCCATCAATTTCCCCAACACAATTTCTCGAATATTGATCTCCTTCAGTTCCTTCCTCTCACTAAATCCTGCGTTCCCCAACATTTCTAGCATCTAATTTGTGAAGCCAGAAGCAAAGTATGTATTTATTTGCTCACCCATTTCTTTGTTCCCTCTTATACATTCCCCTGTTTCTGACTGTAAGAAACCTACATTTGTCTTCACCAATCTTTTTCTCTTCACATACCGACAGAAACTTATACAATCAGCCTAATTTCCTGTTTTATGCCATTCCCAACATCACCACTGCAGTTTGGGGGTCTATATACGATGCCCACTAATGTTTTTTGCCCCTTGGTGTTTCTCAGCTCTACCCATACAGATTCCACATTGTTGGAGCTAATATCCTTCCTCACTATTGCATTAATTTCCTCTTTAACCAGCACTGCCACTCCACTGCCTTTTCCTTTTTGTCTGTCCTTCCTAAATACTGAATATATTCAGTTCCCATCCCTGGTCATCCTGCAGCCATGTCTCCAGAATCCCGATTATCTCACACCCGTTTACATCTATTTACACAATTCACTCGGTTATGCCGTCTGCAGTCACACCAGGGAGTTCACACTGGGGAGAGGCCGTTCACCTGCTCTCAATGTGCGAAGGGATTTTGTAATTCATCGCACTTTCTGAGACACCAACAAGTTCACAACTGATTACAAGGATTGGTTTCTGCTGTTATTGTTTCTGTTCTCAATTACATCCAGGACTGCATTTTGTTCATTCTGTTGGTCAATGGGGATGGTCAGAGGGTTTCTTTCTGCTGGACTGGCCGGTCTCATGGCTTCTCCCCCAGTGGGCTGATTCTCTCTGAGCCTTCTTGCGAATATCTGGTTGCACATTTCACATGGATCAAAGAGTGAAAGGGAGTTTGGAGGTTCATAGATCATGGAATTTACAGTGCTGAAGAAGTCCATTCAGCCCATCGAGTGTGCACCGGCCCTTGGAAAGAGCATCCCAACCAAGCCCGCACCTCCACCCTATCCCAGTAACCCCACTTAATCTTTTTTGGACACTAAGGGCAATTTAGCATGGCCAATCCACCTAACCCGCACATCATTGGACTGTGGGAGGAAACTGGAGCACCCAGAGGAAACCCACGCACACTCGGGGAGATCGTGCAGACTCCACACAGACAGTGACCCAAGCCGGGAATCGAACCTGGTACCCTGGAGCTGAGAAGCAGCTGTGCTAACCACTATGCTACCATGCTGTTCAGGTTAGAAGATATTTCATTACCATTTCTGTTTTGAAATCCCCCAAATCATGCCACATTGCCATGAAGATGGGCTATGGTGGTTACATGGTTCTTTTGTTTAATTTGTCTTGGTGCTTCTCACAGAAGTATGAGGGGGAAGTTGTCTGAGGTGCACTGGGAAACTACATTACAGAGTATGGTGGGAGACAGGCAATCACTAATATTTATGGAATTATTACAGATTTACATGGGAATCGGTTCGCTCAGTTGACTGGATGGCTGGTTTGTGCTGAGTGACACGAACAGCACAGGTTAAATTCCCATAGCGGCTGAGGTTAGCCATGGTCTGTCAGTATTTGTGCTCCACATGACCCTCCACCCACCCCTCTATATTCCACCCCCCCCCACCCCACCATCAGCATCTCCCTCTATTCCTTTCTCTCTCATGTATGTATCTAGCTTTACGTTCAATGGATTAATGCTGTTCACCTCAACCACTCGCTGTGGGAGTGAGTTGCACATTCTCACCACTCGCTGGTAAAGAGGTTTCTGCTGAAATTCCTATTGGATTATTGAATTCCTTCATAATCTGAAAGACTTCCTCCAGGTCACCCATCAGTCTTCTCCTTTCCAGAAAAAAGCAGCCCCAGACTTTCCTGGGTGTTAAATGCTCTCAGTTCTGTATATTATGAATCTTTGTTGCACCTTATCCAGTGCCTCTATTTCCTTTATCGAAATGGAGATCACCAATGTTGACAGTGTTCCCAGTGTAGTCTAACCCCGGTTCTAAACAAGCTGAACATTTCCTCCGTGCTTTTCAATTCTATCTCTCTAGAATGGAACCCTATATATAATTGCCCCACACTTTGGGAAAGATGTGAAGTTCTCAGAGACGGTGTCGAGAACATTTACGAGAATGGTACCAGAGACTCCAATTAGTTGGAGTGACTGGAGCAACTAAATTTCACTCCTGAGATCCCAGCCTCTGGAGGGTGAGGAATGGGGCCATTCAGCCCTTTGGGACCGTGTCGGCTCCCTGTGGAGGAAGCCAGTCTGTCCATTGCCCCGTTCTATCCCCAAATCCCTGTGAGTTTATTTCTCTCAATGCCTGTCCAATTTCCTATTGAAATCATTCCATCATCTCTGCATCTCCAACCCTCATAGGCGATAGGTTGTTACCACTCCCTTTACATGTACACAAGGCTGTTCGAGCACAGAGGAGTCTATTTGGCCCATTTTTCCTATGCCAGCACTTTGTACAGCGACCCATTTAATCCCAGAGTTCGGCTATTTTGTTTTCTTTTTCAGAATGCATCAAATTCCCTTTTGGAAATTGCATTCCAATGAGATTCCAGCACCAATTATCGACAGTGCATTCCAAATCACAAAAACTCGCTGTTTTACAACAAATAATTGTGCATATGGTGTGTGTGAATTTTCACAGAGTATTCAAAATGGTGTCAATGACGTGGGTATTACACAAAATTAAGACTCAATCTTTATCAATGATTCTGGTGAGGACACCGAGTGTAATATATGCGGACAATTGGAATAAATGTACATTTCTATAAAACCTCTCGACCACTGAACCTCCTAAAGTGTTTTAAAGCCAATGGAGTACTTTTGAATTGAAACATATTCACTGTTGTAATGTAGGAAGCTGTAAGTACGTATGTGTAACTACATTTAGTTTTGAAATTGTTATTTTCATAGTGTATTCCCTGTCATTAGTAACATGGTCAAGGAAGCCCTTTTATACCTCGAACATGCAGCTTCCTGCAGCCATTTCACCTTCTGTACCTTTTCTGTATTAACCACATTGATTTCACAGCAAAAAACAATAATTAAATTTATGATTATTCAGTAGTGAACATAGATTATCATACATGAATTGGTGTGTGAGGTAGTTATCTTGTAAAGACTAGTTCTTTATTTTAAAAAGTAACACTTCCAACCAAAATGTTTCCAGAAACTGCAGAGCTATCAGAATTTGTTTGAAAAAATAAATTACTTTATAATTTTGAGAAGTTACAAGACATCATATTTTGCCAAGACTATGTGGGCTGGGCAGAGGTGTAATGGTATTGTTACTGGGCTAGTAATCCAGAGACCCAGGTTAATGCTCTGGGGATCTGGGATCGAATCTGCCTATGACAGTTTTTTGAAATTGAATAAAAGTCTCAAATTCAAAGTCTAATGTTGACATTGTTGATCGTTGTAAAAACCCGTCTGGTTCACTAATGTCCTTTATGAAATCTGCTCTCCTTTGTGGCCTGGTCTACACGTGACTCCAGATCCACAGCAATGTTGTGGTTGATTTGTAAGTCTCCTTAAATAGCCTCACAAGACACGCAGTTGAAGGGCATTGGAATGAACAGTAAATGCTGGTCCAGTCAGTGACGCCCACCTCCCATGAATGAATAATTTTTAAGAAGGTTCATTGTTCAATCTGAAGACTAGTAAGAAACTGTCTCTTTGATTGGATTTGATTAATTGTCACGTGTATCGAGGTACAGTGAAAAATATTGTTCTACATTTCCAGACAGATTGCTCCATACATGAAAAAATATAGGACATACAATAAACATACAATGTAAATACATAGACACAGACAGCGGGTGAAGCATATGGATTATAGTACTACTCAGAAAAGAACCAGTGTATCTTGTATTAACCAAATGTATTAATTAAAAATTAGTGTATTAATTAGTTTGTAACATGATTAAATAAGTAGTGATCCTTAATTGAGTGACAATTAATGAAACTTTTTTTTTATTCATTGGACATTAGCGTCGCAGGCTGTGCCAGCATTTATCACCCATTCTTATCGATTCCAGGCTTGGGTCACTGTCTGTGCGGATTCTGCACTTTCTCCCCATGTCTGCATCCCCACGTAGACATGGGGAGAAGGTGTAACCTCCAAACCGACAGCCACCCAAGGTTGAAATTGAACCTGAGTCCCTGGCACTGTGAGACAACAGTGGTAACCACTGTGCCACGCTAACAGTTGACACTGGTGAGATTTGAACCCACAACCTTTGAATCCCTTACTTGCCATTAAGTAGAAGTCCAACACACTATCCATTGTGCTACAGAGTCATACATATCCTTTAATCCCTTTAGCCCCAAGAGCTGTATCAATCTCCTTCTTCAAATTGTACACTGTATTGGCCTCAACGACTTTCTGTGGTAATGAATTCCACAGGCTCATCACTCTCTGGGTGAAAACATTTCTCCTCACCTCAGTCTTAAAAGTTTTACCCCTTATCCCCAAGCTATGACACCCAAGTTCTGGACTTCCCACCATTGGGAACATTCTTTATGAATCTACTCTGTCCACTCCTGTTAGAATTTTATACGTTTCTTTGAGATCTTCTCATTAAAAAAGAGATAGAGAAGCAGAATTAGGCCATTCAGCCCATCGAGTTTGCTCTGCCATTCGATCATGGCTGATATGTTTCTCATCCCCTTTCTCCTGCCTTCTCCCCATAACACCTGAGCCTCTTATTAATCAAGAACCGATATATCTCTGTCTTAAAAAGACTGACGGGCATGGCCTGGTGCCACATGGCCATCAATTAATTTCCTTTCCCCCTAGAGAAATCAAGGACTTGACACAGTGTGTTTGAGACAAAGCTGATTTATTTCACAAACAACAAGATATTAAACACTAGCCCAGCTCAGTTACAGGGAATCGAAATAAACCCCAATTGTCAGATTGACGATGGTTCAGTTCTGGGTGTGATTAGCAGTGGCAGTAACAGCAGAATCAACACTTTTCAGATGAACAGAGGGTAAATATAAATTGGTTTGACAGTTCAGGAATCATCAGTGGCATCTTATGATATGGAGAAATTAGCTCAACAATTCTATGAACTAAAATTTAGTCTGGCCTGGTGTCACCAAGCTGAAATCCAGTCTTTCTCTGACACATTATTCTTAATGACATAGCTGACAGGTTAAGAGTGAAAAAGTCAACTGTTGAGCAGTACGGGGAAGAGGCAGGTTTGTAGATGTTCTACAGTGTTACAAACTGGATCGTTGGATCTTATTCTGTCCCATCTTACATTCAGCTGACAGTAAAATGACTAAAATACTGCAACATACAGGCATTTGGGGACAACGGTGAGATTGCTGCTCAGATTAGTTAAAGTCTCCATATTGTAAAATAGATCTAGAAGGACTGGAGAAGATGCAGGAAAATATATTTGAATTATGCCTGGACTGGCAGGTTACATCCAGTAAGAAAGATTGGATAGGGCATAACTTTTTCTTTGGAAAAGGGAATGAAGGATGACCTGATCCTGTAAGACTATGAACAGGTTTGATATGATAGACAAGTGGAAGATGTTTCCACTGAATAAGAATAAATATGAGTTAGTGATTGATTAATCTAATGTGCAGTTCAGAGGGAGATCACTCACACACTTCACATGTGCAAAGGAATTTCCTCAGTTTTCCCACTGGTTAACACTCCAACTTTAAAAGCCCAGACAATTTGATCCAATTGCAGCACTTTGCTATGGATGAGGGGTAGTTTAACTGTTCTGTCCAGGAAGACAAAAATCACTGTTCACCTGAACCTGCTCAGACCCCAACCCGTTAACAACTCACTGTCCGTGTTTGGCCTGTTGTCAATCACACCCAGGACAGACTCTGGTGGAAGGGCCTGTGCTCTTTAGTTGCTGTATTAATTTATTTAATACATTTGTTCCCTTGCCCAACGGTACCAATTGTAATCGGTTGGCAAAGCATAATTTTTATCATCAATATCTATTTCAATGGCAGAATTAGTACCCAACATGCATTGTGGCCGAGAATGTGCTCTATCCACATTACAGAAGATCCCCACACATGCGCAGAGTCCGGCGCATGTGCAGTTCAGGTTGTCGCTGACGGTGCGAGGAGCGGGATAGAAACAATCGAGCGACTTTCAGGATTGGAGCCAGTGGGTGGCCGGGGAGCAATAGAAGCTGCGGAGTGAGCCGGGAGGCTACATAAATACCCCATGGAGGCTTCAACTGTCGAGTAAAATGTTAACGGTCCCGTCTTAAACAGCACCGAACAGAGTGAGAGCTGAGTGGTGACAGGCCCGGGTTACCGGCCGCCATCTTTACAGAGTACAAGGTGCCGCAGGGCGCATGCGCTGAGAGCCTGGAATGGATACCAACTCTCCCGGATTGACTGACTGGAGTCTCGGGATTTTATTTTGTTTGGAGCCACTGGCTGGGCCAACATTTATTGCCCATCCCTAATTTCCCTGGAACTGAATGGCTTTCAAGACCATCTCAGAGGGCATTTAAAGAGTCAACCACATTGCTCTGGTTTGGAATCGTGTCGGCCAGACCAGGTAAGGATGGCTGATTTTCTTTTCTATTCATTCACGGGATGTGGGTGTCGCTGGCTGGGCCAGCATTCACTGCCCAGCCCTAATTGCCCTTGAACTGAGTGTATCTCAGAGCATTTTAAGAGTCAACCAGATGACTGTGTATCTAGAGTCACATGTGCATAGAACATATAGTGCAGAAGGAGGCCATTCGGCCCATCGAGTCTGCGCCAACCCATTTAAGCCCTCACTTCCACCCTATCCCCGTAACACAATAACCCCATCCGAACCGTTTTTGGTCACTAAGGGCAATTTGTCATGGCCAATTTTTTATTCATTTTCATTTAATTTCATTTCATTTGAATCCACCTAACCTGCACGTCTTTGGCCTTTGGATGTCGGCCAGACCAGGTAAGGATGGAAGATTTCCCTCACTGAAGGACATGAGTGAACCAGATGGGTCTTTGCAACAACCAACAATGGTTTCAGGGTCTTCAGTAGACTTTAAATTAATTCAAATTTAACCTTCTGTCTTGGTGAGATTCATGCCTGTGTGGCTGGGAAATCATTAGGACAGTAAAGAAGATTTTAATGTAATTTTCTTTGAACATTTCTCTTCAGCGGATATTTTTTTTTTTTTTTTTTTTTTTAAATTTAGATTAGCCAATTATTTTTTCCAATTAAGGGGCAATTTTAGCGTGGCCAATCCACCTACTCTGCACATTTTTGGGTTGTGGGGGCGAAACCCACGCAGACACGGGGAGAACGTGCAAACTCCACACGGACAGTGACCCAGAGCCGGGATCGAACCTGGGACCTCAGCGCCGTGAGGCGGTTGTGCTAACCACTAGGCCACCGTGCTGCCCTTCTTCAGCGGATATAAAAAAAAAAAAAAATTGAAAATGGGATAAAAGTTGATTGGCTGACAGTCAATCACTGTCCTGTAAGGTAATGAGTCCTTTTGCTTCCCATTTGGCCGAGGAAGGCAGTGTGTCACAAGGATGGATGTGTTCACCGATTAATGGCTGGAGGATGGGGGCAGGTCATGTGATCAAACCTCCAGGAATACATTTAATCAAAGTTGGCGAGGAGAGAATGTTGTGAATTTCTATCCTAAACTGACAGTGAGGTTTCTGTAAATTTACAGGATACTGGAAGAGGAGGTTTAACAGACGGGAACGCAAACCAAACGTCACATCGCAATCTGACAGAGTCACTCGATTCATCAGAACCTGAACATCAGCAGCATCTGGGTGTGGAAGGTAAAAGGTTTGTCTGTTCTGTCTGTGAGGGAAGACTTCAGGTCTCAGTGTGACTGGAAAAGCCCCGAGATTCACAAACCCTGGTTAGACCAAACCTGGAGAACTGTGTTCAGTTCTGGGCAACAAACCTGAGGAAGGATAGAATAGCCTCGGAGGGAGTGTAGCACAGATTTACCTGAGTGATATCTGAACCCGCCAGGGTTAAATTACAAAACTAGATTATACAAGAGAGTCAGCGATATGATGACACAGAGAATGGCATTCGGCCCATTGAATCCATGCTTGCTCTCTGGGGCAATCCAGTAAGTCCCATTCTCCAGCTCTATCCCTGTATCCTCACAGGTTTATTTCCCTCAAATGTCTATCCAATTTCCTTTTGAAATCAAATGATTCATGAATTTATTTTCAAACTCCCTCATGGGCAGCAAGTATCAAGTCATTGCCGCTCGCTGTGTAAAAACATATATCTCCTATTACCTCATATCTCCTGTACCATTTACATACAAACTAGGAACAGGCCACTCGGCCCCTCGAACCTGCTCAGCATTCCTGCCTACCCATGATAACCTTTCACCCCCTTGCTCATGAAGAATCTATCCAGCTCTGCCTTAAAAATATTGAAGGACTGCTCCCACTGCCTTTTAAGGACGTGATTTCCAAAGTCCTGCAACACTCAAGAGAATGAAAAATCCTCATCTCCATCTGAAATGGGTGACTCCTTATTTTGCAACAGTGATGCCCTATTTGTCGATTCTCCAACAAGAGGAAACGTCCTCTCCACATCCACCCTGTCAAGACCCTTCAGGATCTGATATAGTTCAATCCAGGTTTTACCCAAAACTTTCAATCTGTGTCCCGACTGCTTGTACGATCAGTGAATGGAAACAGAGTTTCTTTGTCCACCCGATGGAAATCTGGCATAATCTTGTGGACCTGAATCAAATCTCCCCTCAACCTCCTTTGCTGGATCCATTCTGGTAAATCTCCTCTGCACCTACTCCGTGAACCTTCACATTCTTCCTGAAGAGTGGTGACCAGACCTTTAGAAAGATTCATAGAATAGAATTAGAACCATAGAATTCCTACAGTGCAGAAGGAGGCCATTCGGCCCATCAAGTCTACACTGATTCTCTGAAAGGGCACCCTGCCTCGGCCCACACCCCTACCCTGTCCCTGTAACCCCATAGTTCCACCTAACCTGCACATCCCTGGACGCTAAGGGCAATTTATCGAGGCCAATCCACCTAACGTGCCCTTCTTTGGACTGTTGGAGGAGATCTGAGCACCGGGTGGAAACCCATGCAGACACTGGGAGAAAGTGCAAACTCCACAGAGACAGTCACCAAGATTGGATGTGAGGCAGCAGTGCTAATCACTGTGCCACCAGAAGCATAGTTTCAGTATCAGTATTTCTATTTATGAAGCTCAATGTCGAGATTGGATGCTTTGCCAACTACTCTCTTAATATGTCTTGTAAATATACAAAGTCCCTCTTCACCTCTTTCTCTCTCCTCCCAAAGAGGCCAATTGGGTTTTTATAACAATCCAGCCGTTTCCATGGTCACTTTTTCCCAGAGCCGGCCCCACAAGTAACCAGATTCATTCAGCTGAATTGAAATCTGCCTTTGTGTTTTTGTGGGTTCTCTCTCACTCCCTATTTTTAAATCAGTTTTACAGGGTGTTCGAAGGGGAGGCTTCAAAGTCCGGAAACTCAAACCAAGCATCACATCAGGATCTGACCGACCACAATTTATCCTGAATATCATAGGATTTTGAACATGGAAGGAAAAAGCATCGTTCACAGTGGGGAGAAACCGTACTTGATTTGTGTGTGTGGACGAGGATTCACTCCATCATCAGGCCTCAGAAGCCACAAATGCAGTCACACTGAGGAGAAACCGTGGAAATGTCTGGACTGTGGGAAAGGATTCACTTCCCCATCCCAGCTGGAAACTCATCAATGCAGTCACACTGGAGAGAGACCATTCACCTGCTCAGAGTATGGGGAGGGATTCACTCAGTCATCCTCTCTGTCCACACGCCAGCGAGTTCACACGGATGAGAGACCGTTTCAATGTCCAGACTGCGGGAAGTGCTATAAACGTTCTGGGGAACTGATTCGCCATCAGCGTGTTCACACTGACGAGAGACCGTTCAGGTGCTCTCACTGTGGAACTGGGTTCAGGCAATCATCTGACCTCACTGTACATCAGCGAATTCACACTGGGGAGAGGCCATTCACCTGCTCGAAGTGTGGGAAAGGATTCACTCGATCATCTAACCTGCAGAGGCACCAACAAATTCATACTGGAGAGAGACCATTCTGCTGCTCCAAGTGTGGGAAGGGATTCATTCGATCATCTGACCTGCAGAGGCACCAGCGAATTCACACTGGGGAGAGGCCATTCGCCTCAGAGTGTGGGAAGGGATTCATTTAGTCATCTGACCTGCTGAATCACCAGCGAGTTCACACTGATGAGAGACCTTTTCAATGTCCAGACTGCGGGAAGTGCTATAAAAGTTCTGGGGAACTGGTGCACCATCAACGTGTTCACACTGACGAGAGACCGTTTAGGTGCTCTCACTGCGGGACTGGTTTCAGACACTCATCTCAGCTCACTGTACATCAGCGAATTCACACTGGGGAGAGGCCATTCACCTGCTGCAAGTGTGGGAAGGGATTCACCACTTCATCCCATCTCCTGAGACACCAAAAACGCCACAAGTAACTGCAGTGATTGGATTTTGCTGTTCCTCGCATTCAGGACTGAGCCATGTTTATTTGGGTCTCTTTCTGCTGATAACAAACTCCAGCCCATTTACAGGGGCTAATATTCTGGCTAACAGTCAAATAAATTAGATTTGTGTTAAACGCACAGTGTTGCAACTTTTTAATATCTCTGACAAAAGTTAGTTCCTTTTGAAGTTCTCTCGCTCTGCCCTGTCTCTTCCATCCTCACCTCCAACAAGAAGTGTGAGGAGCTTCTTTGTGACTGAGATTGAGTAAATCTGATCAGCTGCCTCTGCTGCTTCCCTCCCTTCCACGAGCCCACCGGACCAAACTGTCTCTAAATTTCATCCTTTCCCGAGCCCTGAACCCACATCTTTCTCTAGTTTCTCTCCCATCTCCCCTCATGCCCTCTCAGAGCTCATCTTGTCCATGAGACCCAACTCCTGCTACATCGACCCTATTCCCACTGAGCTACTGATCAGCCAACTACCCTGTGTCCATGGATATTGTCAACATTTCTCTCTCTTCAGGTACTGTCCCTCTGTCCTTCAAATCTGCCATCATCACCCCCTCCTCAACAAAACAAAGCCTTGACTCTGCCATCCTTACAAATTACTGCCCCATCTTCAACCTCCCTCTCCTCTCCAAACTCTTTGAACATGTTGTCACCTCCCAAATCCTTGCCCATCTTTCCCAGAACTCCCATGTTTGAATCCCTTCAATCAGGTCTCTGCCCTGTCACAGTGAAATAAAAGAGACAAACAGAACCTCAGTCGGAGAGAAAGACAGACAATCCGGGAGCTTGGATCCAACACGGATATGTCCATAAGAACAGAAGACAAGGGTAGCAGCACAGTCATTATCGAGAGACAACAATACCTGCTGGAGACAGGCAGACAACTAAACAACACCAAGCTACCTAGACCCATGTACCCGAGACAGGAAGGGGAATTAGAGACAGACTGGAAGAACTCAAGACTCCAGACACATTAACCAAAAACAGATGGAATATCTGAGGGGACAACAGGCAGAACCAAGGAAGTTCTACCTGCTCCTTAAAATACCCAAACACAGAATAATAATAATCTTTATTATTGTCACAAGTAGGCTTACATTGACACTGCGTGAAGTTACTGTGAAAAACCCCTAGTCAACATACTCTGGCGCCTGTTTGGGTACACAGAGGGAGAATTCAGAATGTCCAATTCACCCAACAAGCGCATCATTCGGGACTTGTGGGTGGAAACTGGAGCACCCGGAGGAAACCCACGCAGACACTGGGAGAAAGTGCAGACTCCGAACAGACAGTGACCCAAGTGAGAATTGAACTCGGAACCCTGGCGCTGTGAAGCAACAGTGCTAACCACTGTGGCATCGTCCGGGAAATACCACCAGACAGACCCTTCGGATTGGACTGTGAGAGAGAAACTCCTACAGAATCAGTGCAGAAGGAGGCCACTCGGCCCATCCAGCCTGCACCGTCCCTTGGAAACAGCACCCTACTTAAGCGCATGCCTCCACCTTATTGAAGGGCATCTTGACAATTACATGAATAGGTTGGGAACAGAGGGCTACGGACCCCAGAAGCTCAGAATATTTTAGTTTAGCCGGGCAGCATGGTTGACGCAGGCTTGAAGGGCCTTTTCCTGTACTTTTGTCCTTTGTTCTTTATTTATCCCTGTAACCCAGTAACGTCGCCTAATATGGACACTAAGGGGCAATTTAGTGGGGCCAATCCACCTAACTTGCACATCTTTGGATGGTGGGAGAAAACTGGAGCACCCGGAGGGAACCCACACAGACACGGGGAAAATGTGCAAACTCCACACAGTCACCCAAGGCCGGAATGGCTGAAACATCATTATACTGCTCCTGGGAGTTGATGGTCTCGTGGTTCAATAAATATAATCAGTGGATTAAAGAGGTGTGTAATGTAGATAAAAACAGAAAATGCAAGATTAACTCAACAGGTCTGGCAGCATCATAGAATCCCTGCAGTGCAGAAGGAGGCCGTTCGGCCCATTGAGTTTGCACCAACCCTACAAAAGAGCACCCCACCCAGCTGGACTTCCCCCAACCTCTCCCCATAACCCCACTTCACCTTTGGACACGAATGGGGCAATTTAGCAAGGCCAACCCACCAAACCTGCACATCTTTGGACAGTGAGAGAAAACAGGTGCACGCGGAGGGAACCCACACAGACACGGGGAGAATGTGCAAACTCCACATAGTCACCCAAGGCTGGAATTGAATCCAGGTCACTGGCACTATGAGGCAGCAGTCCTAATCATCTGTTGGGAGAGAAACAGAGTTAATGTTTGTTGTTCCTTGTTGTAACAGTTCTGCAGAAGGGTGAATGGACTCTAATTTATAAAGTCCATTGAAGTGAAATGTGGAAAGTGTTTTACTCAGAGGTTTGACACAGGAAAAAGTTTCAGTCTGTGTAAAGCTCAAACTTCAATTACACAAAGCCCGCAGTCTGATTGGCTGGAGGACCAGAGTCCACCCGGTCCTCCAAATCTTCCCATTGGTCAACATCGCTCAGGCAGGAAATTAGGTTTTGGAAGTCGCGCCCATGTGGCCAATGGGAAGAACTCAAAAGATAGAGTCTCAGCTAATGAGGGAGATCCGGGATCAGCACCGCCCCTGATTTACTCCAATTGGTTGGAAGACCAGCTGCTCCTGCATGATTGGTCTGGAGTTGCTGTCAATCACTCCCAGGGCATTGTGTTGTGGAGCATGCACAGTGCAGCTCATGTCCAGGGACAGACGCTTGTTTGTCTCATCTTTAGGCGGGAGGGAGGCGGATAAGCGGAGGCAGCGTTAGGGGCAGTGGGTGGGAGGGGAGGCTTCACACACACCCAGTGGGGGCCTCAACACCCCCAATAACAAACTAGCCGCACCGCCTCAACACCCAACACAATGGCAGCTGCCGCTTTCTCCCGGTGCCAGGCCCCAGTGGACAAATGTGGCTTCAGGAAGGAAATGCAGCAATGGATTTGTTCAGGAGAAATGATCTTTAACTGACTTTACTGATCCTGGAGCAGGAGGAGAGAATGGGGGGGATTTTTATCCTGCACTGCAGTTCATTTGTCCTCTGCTTCTGACAATCAAATCTGCAGCATTTTTATTACCTATTGTTCATTTAACACAAAAGAAATTACCCCTCCAGTGTTTGCACCGAGCGGGAAGGTTTTCCTGCAGAACCTTTCCCCAGTTAAGCACCACCATCCCCATAGGGGGCTGTGTGCAGCAGGGAGCATGTGCGGTTGCCGTCCTCCATGCGGGCGCCCCGCAAGAAATGTTGGAGTGACGGGACGGCGGAGGAAAGGAGTGCATCTCTCAGAGAGGCCGGCCCGCCGATCGGTGGGCACCGATTGCGGACCAGACCCCTTTTGAGTGCCCCCCCCCCCCCCCCCCCCACAGGCCGCCCCCGCAGCGGTCGCGCGCTGTTCACGCCGGCAGCGACCAGGTGTGTTTGCCGCGGCGTGAACACGTCGCATTGGGCAGGCCGCTCGGCCCATCCGGGCTGGAGAATTGCAGCTCGCCCGTTACAAATGGCGTGCGGCAATTCTCTGAGCGGCCTGCCGTAAATTGCGGCGTGTCAATTTGGAGGGGGTGGGAGAATCGCGTGCGGGTGCCGGGGCGGCGTGGCGGGACTCGCCCAGCGCCCCCGCGATTCTCCCTCCCGGCATGGGGGGGGAGGGGGAGGGGTGGTGGGAAGAATTGCGCCCTCGATGTCATAATTTCAGGATAAAGGGTAGCAGATTTAAAACAGAGATATGGGGATATTATTTCTCTCAAAGGGCCATGAATTTGTCGAATTCACTACCCAGTAGTGTGGTGGATGCCAGGACTTTGAGTAAATTTAAAGAGGAGATAGATAGATATTTAATTTGTAATGGGTCAAAGGGTTGTGGAGAATGGGCAGGAAAGTGGAGTTGAGTCTGAGAGGAGATCAGCCATGATCATATTGAATGGCTTACTCGGCTCGAGTGGCTGAATTGCCTACTCCTTCTCTTAGTTCTTATGTGGTGATGCGGAGATGGGTTAATTCTGTGTTCTGTCCATTGTGGCCCAGGAGGTGGATTAATACTCAGACCCATGAACTCCACCCCCGTGCCCCACCCAGCACCTCCCCCCCTTGTTGTATCTTTGGATTGTGAAGTTTTATTCAATTTACGGTTGCCGGTTGTTGTTGAGACATTGTTGAAACTCAGTAGAAATTCAAGTTAAAAACTTGTCAGGTGCAAATAAGAATTGTTTTATTTGAAGTTCATTGGTTACAACTTGAATTTCATTTAAAAGGTAGTTTGTAGACAATTTGATTTTCTTCAAAGAATCACAGGAATTATCTTCTGAGACAATAGCCTGAACACAACTTTAAAAGTCAAAGGCTGAAGTCAAAGTTTGAAAATGAAATAGGAATACAGAACTCTTTTCTAATTCTCTTCCTTTACTTTCTCTCTCTCTCTCTCTTTCTGTCTTGTTCTCTTTGTCTCTTTCCTGTCTCTTTCTCTCTGTCTCTTTCTGTCTTTCTCTTTCTGTCTTTCTGTCTCTTTCTGTCTTTCTGTCTAAAATGGTGGCAAAATCATCCATGGATATACTATTTCTTAAGCGATCCGATCACACCCCAATATAATCCTAATTGGTTTAAGCTATATTCAAACACATTTGATTTGATAACAAGCAGTCCATCCTCACGATGCAACGCCACTTTCAATTGTTGCTTATCTGCAACAATTGAGACGTTAGTCATCTCATCATAAACTGTTTTTTTGACACAGTCTAAAATGTTTCGGCTTGCATACGTTATGGAATGTGGTTCAGGCTGTTATCACAAGTGGCCTGAAATCAGAACAATGGAGCCTTTAATGCTTCCACCTTACAGCCCATGGGATTTAGCCCCTGTCCTTGAAAGAATGTGATGTTCTTATCAGTGGTTCTGTTTTTCCCAAACTCATGTCTGAGTTTGGGAATTGTATGTTTCAAACATTTTAAAACTGGGATTTAATATTTATGCTCTAAACTGCCTTTTTACCTATATTAAGTGTATTTAAAATACCTGACTTCTACAGTCGCCCCTTTGATAATTCGAAAGATCAAGTGAGATATATCAGAATAAGATAAAAGATATCATTAAAGCGATAGGATAGGTAAAAGCGCAAAGAATAATTCATTCATATTGTCATTGCAGATTTAAACAATAGAATGGAAACTTAGCATTGCAACAAATATTTCAACAATAATCATTAAAATTCTTAAAGAATCATTATTACAAAATAACAATTAATGAATTAGTCAAATTTGATGCTACAGATTCAGTAGTAATAGATTATACAAATAATTGATTGATAATATTACGGTTAACATTTCAACAAAAGTATTTCACCTCAAATTCATCAATTGGGGGTGCAGTAGGGTTAGTGTGAATCATTCTGACAGTTGGCCCCCTGCGCTTAGCGAATAGTTCTTTGATGCACGTAGCACATTGGTATGTCATATAAATGATGAATCCAGCTGCACAGGAGAATAGGATTATTCTCATTATGGACATTCCTGTGTGTCCAAACCACCCGCAAATTCTATCCCAGAGAGAGAGAACTTGGGATGGATCAAGTTTTTTGATTTCTTTTTGGATACGTAATACCAAATCTTTAACTTCTTCAGAGTTATCAGGAATGAAAGTGCAACATTCTGCACCAATCAGGGCGCATGTGCCACCGTTTTCGGCTAGCACATAGTCAAGTGCCATCCGATTTTGCAATACCACGGTTCGAATTGTTCGCATTTCGTCAGAGATTTTATCGAGGACAGTGGCAGTGTATTCTGCCACATCTTGTATGATGGTTGTTATTTTATTTAACTCATTCTCCATCCTTACTTCCCAATAGAAAGGAATGATTCTAGCAAAAATTGCATCTCTAAAGATGATAGAACGTTTTTTCCTTTGAACAGTCATTTCTGAAATATGCAGGAGATTAGTCACATGACGAATGGCAGGTACCATGTATCCTAAATAGCAAGATCCTGACCAGGATCTTGGGAGCCAGGGATATGCTTTATCATCACAAATAAAATAAGTTCCATTATAAGCAGAATATGAGTAAATATATTCTAAGAGCCATTGGTCTTCGAATGTTTTATTATTTCTGAGGTTAGGTATGCCTGTTATCCTTGAGGACCGCATAACTCTTTCTAAGCGGTTGTTTGTACATTTAAAAGCTGTATTAACATCTAAATAGTTAGTAAAATTACTATTACCCATTGGTATCCCTTTAGGGTCCTTACTGATGAGGCAAATTGATCCTTTTTGTTTAATATTAGTTGGGAGGTTAAGATTTTGAGGTTTTTTGTCAGGGTTAAATTGAAGTTGGTGCCATCCTGAAAAGGTGTTTAGTGGATAGCCTGCAGATTTCCATAAGTTAATAGATTTTTGGATGTCAACCTGGTACCTCCCATTTTCACATGTATATGCTCCAGAATGGGTCACCACAGAGCGAGGGACACTTTGATAGATGTACCATTCTGCTGTTTCTGAAGCATTAAAGGGAATAGTTAGAAAGGGAATACCCTCCCCTGAGTTAGTAGGGGTTGCAATGCATACCCAACAATTAGAAATGTTAAAGTTTTCAGCATATATCTTAGCTGTGTAAAGGAATGTGTTCTTATTCATTTCTGATACAACATTCACAAAGTCAATCAAATAACTGAAAATTAAAATTGCGGCAAACATTTTACTTGTACGTGCGCTTCACGTGCGATGCATGAATCCAACTTTTCTTTCCTTTTAACTTAACAGCGGATTGGGTGGTGAGAAGGATTACGAAAGGACCTTCCCACTTTGATCCCAAAGGTTCCTTTTGCAGCTTTTTGACATACACTTCTTCACCGGGCACCAGGTCGTGTCCACCCTCCGGAGGATCACCCCACGCAGCTAACACCTGTTGAGAAGCAAAGCTAACAGCATTTGTTAGATTTTGACAGTAAGACAGCAAAG